>NC_041221.1:131425634-131425895 GCF_002837175.3 Physeter macrocephalus
TTTGTCTGATATGAGAATTGCTGCTCCAGCTTTCTTCTGATTTCCATTTGCATGGAATATCTTTTTCCATCCCCTCACTTTCAGTCTGTATGTGTCCCTGGGTCTCAAGTGGGTCTCTTGTAGACAAGCATATATGCGGGTCTTGTTTTTGTATCCATTCAGCCAGTCTGTGTCTTTTGGTGGGAGCATTTAATCCATTTACATTTAAGGTAATTATCGATATGTATGTTCCTATTACCATTTACTTAATTGTTTCAGGTT
>NC_041221.1:131427116-131443029 GCF_002837175.3 Physeter macrocephalus
TAGGTCGCCTGAGGGCGTCTGCTCTTCGCTCAGACAGGACGGGATTAAAGGAGCAGCTGATTCGGGGGCTCTGGCTCACTCAGGCTGCGGGGAGGGAGGGGCACGGAGTGCGGGGCGAGCCTTAGGTGGCAGAAGCCGGCGTGTCGTCGCACCAGCCTGAGGCGCGCCGTGTGTTCTCCCGGGAAAGTTGTCCCTGGATCACGGGACCCTGGCAGTGGCGGGCTGCACAGGCTCCCGGGAGGCGAGGTGTGGAGAGTGACCTGTGCTCGCACACAGGCTTCTTGGTGGCTGCAGCAGCGGCCTTAGCGTCTCATGCCCGTCTCGGGTCCGCGCTGATAGCCGCGGCTCGCGCCCGTTTCTGGAGCTTCGTAGTCCTCTCCCTGCGATCCGACCGACCGAAGCCCGAGCCTCAGCTCCCAGCCCCCGCCCGCCCTGGCGGGTGAGCAGACAAGCCTCTCGGGCTGGTGAGTGCCGGTCAGCACCAATCCTCTGTGCAGGAATCTCTCCGCTTTGCCCTCTGCACCCCTGTTACTGCGCTCTCCTCCGTGGCTCTAGTAGTTGAGTCTTAAACTCAGGTTTAAGTTAGGTTCCTAACTTAAAGGAAACTTGTAGCTGCTTCAAAATCAGTGTCAACTGTAAATGTTATCTAAAAAACAAAGTACAAAACCCCATTGGAGTGAAAGTATAAACAGGTACAGTAATAATGGCTTCTTAGTACAGTGCTTGCCATAAGTAATAAATACTTTACATGATTTATTTTGTTAAACCATTGCAGTTTTATTGAATGATGTCAAAGGAGTTGGAATATCCCTTTACTGGTAAGAAAACTTGAACCCCAGAGAAGTTAAATAATTTACCCAGAGTCATGACACCGAGTAAGTGGTAAGAGTCAGCATCTGAACCCATGCAAAACTGGGGCTCTTAAGCTTCTACTCACCATTGGAAAAATTTTAAAAAGAGGTTCTGCTTTTAGTAAGTATTTTTGTGCTGGCCCTGAAATAGATAAATGTGGCCATGGAATTCTAATTTGATTTGTCTCCTTGCCAGTGGCCATTCTTTTCTGAGAACCTAAGGGATCTCGAAGTAGCTTCTTTGTAAGGGGGGTGACAGAGCGTTTTTTTAAAAGTTTTCTCGGTCATGTTTCTCATTACTCTTTTAAAATCTTTAAAGGTTTTTTTTTTGTTTGTTTTTAAAATTTATTTCGCTTCATTGGGTCTTAGTTGCGGCACCCAGGATCTTCGTTGCGGCATACTGGATCTTTCAATGCAGCGCGTGGGCTCTTCGCTGCAGCGTGTGGACTTCTCTCTAGTTGTAGCGCCACAGGCTCAGTAGCTGCGGTGCACGGGCTTAGTTGCTCTGCAGCATGTGGGATCTTAGTTCCCCGACCAGGGATTGAACCCGCTTTCCCTGCATTGGAAGGCGGATTCTTAACCACTGGCCCCCTAGGGAAGTCCCCCATAAAATCTTTAAAGTTTTTAAATCTTCAGAAATCTTTCAAAATCTTCATTCTGTTAGGCATTTATTTCCATGTGAGCAGGGCATGTTTTTAAGTACAGAATCTGCCTATTTTGTCTTTGAGCTGCCGGGTGCTGGTCTGTGACCTCTGAAGTTGGTTTGTGATCTGTTGTCTATGATTTGTCCCATTATCCTTGGGCTAGCTTTTCTTGGGATAAGAAGTTGCATGTAGAATGGCAGTCACCTAGTTGCTGACTTATAGCTGCACATGACCTATGGGCACCACAGACACATAAGTTCTTTTTCCTTGTCTCTTTCGTATTGTTTTTACTTGCTGATTTTGTTAATTTGCCTCAGATAACATATCAATTATTTATATATATGTGTGTGTGTATACACACACACACACACACACACACACACACACACACACACATTTATTTATTTATTTTTGGCTGCGTTGGGTCTTTTGTTGCCGCGCCCAGGCTTTCTCTAGTTGCAGTAAGTGGGGGCCACTCTTTGTTGCGGTGCACGGGCTTCTCATTGCGGTGGCTTCTCTTGTTGCAGAGGATGGGCTCTAAGCACGTGAGCTTCAGTAGTTGTGGCACGTGGGCTCTAGATTGCAGGCTCAGTAGTTGTGGCGCACGGGCTTAGTTGCTCTGCGGCATGTGGGATCTTCCCGGACCAGGGCTCGAACCCGTGTCCCCTGCATTGGCAGGCGGATTCTTAACCACTGCGCCACCAGGGAAGTCCCAACATATCAATTATTTCTCATTAAGGAAGATATTTTTAACTAGTTTCAAAAATTACTAGTTTCTATGTTTATATGACTCTTGGTTCGTAATCTGTTTTTGATATTGGAAATTTTAATCTTTATTAGGTCTATGTAGTTTTTCTGAAAATCTGAAATCTCCCATTTCATTTGCCTTTCTGTATCCTGTGTATTAGGCCTTATAGTAGTTATAGTTGTAACAAAGAGACCCCAAAATGTGATGGCTCTGATAAGGCTAGCACGTTTCTCACCACTTAAGTGTCCTGTGCTGTCCTCCACGGAATTTTTCAAGGACCTGGGCGCTAACTGACTTTGCCGTTTTCAAAATATGGCTTCTGAGATTACTCAGTTGTTTTCATTTTAGCCCCTGAATTGATGGGCTTTGGAAGTCTAAGCCGTTTTAAGTAAATAAGTTATATAACTTCTCACATTCTTTTGACAGTAGGTTGGTCACATGAATACATATAGCTGCAAGAGGCACTGGGAAGTGTAGTCTCTACTTGGGCAGCCAGGTCTAGTTATGCCAGGAGAGAATGGATTTTAGTGGCAATCTCTACCACATCTCTATAGGTAAGTAAGGGTTGTGGGCTGAAGTTGGGGGTAGAATGAAGAAGCAAAATCCTACAGATTATGTGAAACCAAATTGAGGGTTTTGAAGCTAATTTAAGTCATTATTAGGTGTCATTTAAAAAAAATTATTAATTTACTGAAGATTTGCATACCATCATTGAGCCAAACACTCTTCTGGGTGCACTAGACTATTGGTTTGTAGTCTAATGAAAGATTTGGACAAGTAATTAGAAAATTATTAAAAAAAAAAAGAAAATTATACAATATGATGAATACTGTTTCTGGGGTAAATGATGGGGGGCTATGAGAGTGCTCAAAATGACATTTAAGCTGGGAGCTGAAAGATGAGTATGGATTGGTGTGTGGAGGAGGGGGAGAGTATTAGGGACAGGAAAAACGACATACACATATACACAAACCTGGAAGAATTGTGTATATGAAATTCTTTAAACAAATTATTGTGTATGGTAAGTGGTGGTGGTGAACAAGGGTTGAGAAGTGGAGATGAAATGGACCAGATCATAGAAGAGCCCTGAAAATCAATTTAAAGAGTTTCTATTTCCTTTTGAGGACAATGGCAAGCCATTGGAAGGTTTTAAATAAGGGAATGACACTTGCAGTTGTAGTTTAGGTTGGCTTGGAGGAGGAAAATCAGAGGCAGGCACAGTGGTAAAGTCTCATTTGAGTGAGATATTCAGATTAAGATCAGGCAGTGAGGAAGAGAGAAGTGGACAGACTGTGATCTGAAATAGGTAGTTAATAAAACTGGGTGTCAGTAATGGAAAGAGAGGAGTCAGTGAGTGGTGACATAGTATTAAGTAGGCTATGGAGCATGTGAGTGTGTGCATGCACATGCACACATGGTAGGGGGAGTTGGTTAGATAAGAGTATATCCAAGCCAAATACATACGACGGATTAAGATGCCCCTGCCTATATCGAGGGGTTACATTTCTCCTGGTATAGCTCAAGATCTATCCCTTTGTAAATGAAAGTAAATACTGTTTTTATTGCTGGTGGAGGGTATGGGGCCAAAAGGAGCTGCTCTTTTTTTTTTTTTTTTTACATATTAGTTTCAGGTGTACAACATAATGATTTGCTATTTGTGCATATTGTGATATGATCACAGTAAGTCCAGTTAACATCCATCACCATCCATAGTTGCAGAATTCCTTTTTTCTTGTGATGAGAACTTTTAAGATCTAGCAACTTTCAAATATGCAACATAATATTATTAACTATGGTCACCATGCTACACATTACATCCCCATGACTTATTTATTTTATAACTGGAAGTTGGTACCTTTTGACTTCACTCACCCCTTTAGCCCACACCCCACCCCCTACCAATCTATCGCACAACAGTCTGTTCTCTGTAAGCTTGGTTTTGATTTTTGTTTCTTAGGTTCCACATAAAAGTGAGATCTTACAGTATTTGTCTTTCTCTGTCTGACTTATTTCACTCAGCTTAATGCCCTAAGGGTCCATCCATGTTGTCGCAAATGGCAAGATTTTATTCTATTTTATGACTGAATAATATTTCGGTGTATAGATAAATGTGATATATAGATTTCTATTTCTATATGTCACGTTTTCTTTATCCATTCTTCTGTCAATGGACTCTATTTTATTTTATGACTGAATAATATTTTGGTGTATAGATAAATGTGATATATAGATTTCTATTTCTATATGTCACGTTTTCTTCATCCATTCTTCTGTCAATGGACTCTTAGGTTGTTTCCATATCTTGGCCATTGTAAATAATGCTGCAGTGAACATGGGAGTGCATATATCTTTTCGTGTTAATGTTTTCATTTTCTTTGGATAAATAGCCAGAGTGGAATTACGAGATCACGTGGTAGTTCTATTTTTAATTTTTTGAGGAACCTCCATACTGTTTTCCACAGTGGCTGCAGCAGTTTACGTTCCCACTGACAGTGCAGAAGTGTTCCCTTTTCTCCACATCCTCTCCAATGCTTGTTACTTGTCTTTTTGATAATAGCCATTCTAACAGATGTGGGGACCACTTCTGAAAATAAAGAATTTGTTATATTTTAGGTAAAAAAAAACCCCACTTTAATTGGTAATTTTCCCAAGCTTTCAACTGACCTAATAAATTCAACAACCTTAGTAACTGTTGAGCATCTGTACAATGTAGCAGCTCACATACTGAACAAGACACAAGTCCCTAACCTCTAGGAACGCATACTAGAAAACAGATGCCTTAATATGTAGAACTTAAACCATGTAATGCAATTTTTATTTGTTCTGAATTGATATTTCAACATGCTTTATCTCTCAAACTAGCTAATTAATTTTAGCACAGAGCCAGTGAAACTCCAGCCCATCTGCTTAGTCCTAAGCTTTAGGCTTGTTTTTAGATGAATTTCCACAGAAAAACTGGTTATTGTGCTTATTCTCTTATAAGCTCAGAAGTATCAGATAATCCTGTAACAAACCATAATGGAAGAGAATTTGAAAAAGTGTATATGTATAACTGAATCACTTTGCTGTACACTAAAAACTAACACAACATTGTACATCAAACTATACTTCAATAAAAAGTAAATTAAGAAAAGTATCAGATGAGAGATCATTCATAAATCGTGATGATGCTGGCTTTTAGATCATGTTGGGAGCTACTTCTATGGCTGTTGTGCTCCCTCTGTCACATAAAGAAACAAATAATAACTGCAAAGTGTTATGCACCCTCAATATGCCAGGTGCAGAATGGTTGATGACTGAAACTGATCATGATTTTTTTTGGAGTAACTGTAGGACTGTAACAAAAACAGCACATACAGAAGAAGTCTTTGTAAAAATTCTGTTTAACTTTAATTTTGGAAATTACAAACTTTCACAAAACTAGTAAAAATAAGAGTTTAATGACCCTCCATGTGGCCATCACCAAGCTTTAGTAATTAAAAATTCAAGACCTGTCTTTTGTTTTTTAATCTATATCCCTACCCACTCTCTTTTCCCATCAATTATTTTGAAGCAAATTCTCCAAATCATATCATGTCATCCTAAAATATTTCAATACATAAATCTAAAACTAAAGACTTTCTAAAACACATAAGCGTGATACCATTATTACACTTTTAAAAATAATAATTCCTAGATATCACCAAGTATCCAGACAGTGTTAAAATGTCCTAATTTGGGAATTCCCTAGTGGCCCAGTGGTTAGGACTCAGCGCCTCCACTGCCGGGGACCCCGGTTCAATCCCTGGTGAGGGAACTAAGATCCCGCAAGCTATACGGTGTGGACAAAAACAAAAAAATTGTCCTAATTTTCCGATAATTGTAAGAAAAAATTATTTAATTGCTGTCTCTTTATTGAAGTATAATTTACATATAAAAAATTCACCCATTGTAAGTATACAGTTCATTGTATTTTGTATGTCTAACCAATTATTCCAGCACCATAAGACTATACTTTCCCCCATTGAATTACTTTGGCATGTTTATTGAGAATCAGTTGACCATAAATGTATAAGTTTATATCTGGCCTTTCTTGTCTATCCCATTGATTTATATGCTAGTATTTATGCCAACACTACACTTCCTTGATTTATATAGTTTTATAATAAGTTTTGAAATCAGGTAGTGTAAGTCTTCGTACTTTGTTTTTCTTCCTTAAAATTGTTTTGGCTATTTTGGTCTTTATGTTTCCTTATAGATTTTAGGATACATTTGTCAGTTTCTACAAATCCCCATTATTTTGTTAGGGATTATATTGTATCTATAGATTAATTTGGAAAGATGTACCATCATAACAATATTCCAATTTAAGAACATGGTATATCTCTCCATTGGCTTAGGTATTCCTTGATTTCTCTCAGCAGTGTTTTATAGATTTCAGTGTATAAAACTTCCACTTATTTTGTTAAATTTATTCCTAGATATTTTATTATTTTTAAAAAATATATTTATTTATTTGGCTGTGCTGTGTCTTAGTTGCAGCACGCGGGATCCTATGTGGCGGCATGCGGGATCCTTTTTTTTAGTTGCAGCACGCGGGCTCTTAGTTGCAGCATGCGGGATCTAGTTCCCTAACCAGGGATCAGATCCCGGACCCCCTGCATTGGGAGCACGGAGTCTTAACTGCTGGACCACCAGGGAAGTCCTGATATTTTATTATTTTTGATGATATTATAAATGGAATTGTTTTCTTTATTTCACTTTAAGTATTGTTTGTTGCTGGTATGCAGAAATACAGTCCATTTTCTATATTGATCTTGTATCTGGTAACCTTGCTAAACTTACATAGTATTTCTGGTAGTTTTCTGGGGAGCTTCCATAGGATTTTCTACATACAAAATCATGCCATCTCTGAATAAGGACAGTTGTTCTTACTTTCCAAACTCTAAACCTTTAATTTCTTTTCATTGCTTACTGCACTGGCTAGAACCTTCAGTACGGTGTTGAATAGAAATAGAGTGGACATCATTGCCTTATTCCTGTTGTTAGCAGGAAAACATTCAGTCTTTCGTCATTAAGTGTAATGTTAGCTGTATGTTTATGGTAGATATCCTTTAAGAGGAAGTTCCCTTTGTTCCTAGTTTTTTGAAAGTTTTTTTTTTTTTTAAATCATGATTGGGTGTGGAATTTTGTAAATGCTTTTTCTGCATCAATTGATCATGTGGTTTATTCTAAAAATAGTTCTATTTTATTCAATGTGGTACATTACATTAATAGATTTTTTTTGGATGTTAAACCATTTTTGTATTCCTGGGACCCATGGTTTATAATTCCTTTTATATATTGCTGGATTTTTTTGCTAATATTTTCTTAATAATTTTTGTCACATAAGTGTTAGAACTACCATCCAAACAAGGTGCCCAGCTGCATTCAATCTCTATGTCTCTTAAGTCTCTCTTATGGATTCCATTTCTCTTTTTCCCCTCTTGTAATTTATTTGTTGAAGAAACTAGGTGATTTCCCCCAAAATTCTGAATTTTGTTGATTGCATTTTCATGGTGTTATTTATTTATTATTTTTTTCAAAAAATTTTTGTTTATTTTTTGGCTGTATTGGGTCTTCGTTGCTGCATGCGAGCTTTCTCTAGTTGAGGCGAGCGGGGGCTACTCTTTGTTGCAGTGCGCGGGCTTCTCATTGCAGTGGCTTCTCTTGTTGCGGAGCATGGGCTCTAGGCATGTGGGCTTCAGTAGTTGCAGAATGTGGGCTCAGTAGTTGTGGCTCATGGGCTCTAGAGCGCAGGCTAAGTAGTTGTGGTGCATGGGCTTAGTTGCTCCACGGCATGTGGGATCTTCCTGGACCAGGGATCAAACCCCTGTCCCCTGCATTGGCAGGTGGATTCCTAACCACTGTGCCAACCAGGAAGTCCCTCCCATGGTGTTATTTGAAGTTCTCTAACTCCTGTATTTTCTGTAAATTGGTAGTGAGCTCTAGAGGTGTGATGAGATTCCATGTTGATTTTTTTGTCCATCTTAGGTAGTGTTTTGCACTTCCTATTTCATCATATTAGTTTGTCCATAATAACTGATTGTCTTTTATAGTGATAGTAAAGTGTTCTTAGCCTGATTCATCCATTTAAAAATTCCTCTTCAGCTTTTCACTTAATGGTTTTAATAGCTATAGATAGATAGATAAAGATATATTACAGGAATTGGCTCATGAGATTAAGGAGGCCAAGAAGTTCCATGATCTGCCATCTGCAAGCTAGAGAACCAGGAAGCTGGTGGTGTAATTCAGTCTGATTCTACGGGCCTGAAAACCAGGGAGCCAGTGGTTTTAGTCCCAGTCCAAAGGCTCAAGAATCAGGGGGCCAATGATGCAAGTCCCGCTCCAAGTCCAAAGACCTGAAAACCAGGAGCGCCAATGTCTGAGGACAAGAAAAAATGGATGTCCCAGCTCAAGTTAAAAAGAAAATTTGCCCTATCTCTACCATTTTCTTCTATTCAAATCCTCAGCAGACTGGACGATGCCCACCTGCACTGGTGAGGGTGATCTTTTCTCAGTCTACCTAGTCAAATGATAATCTCTTCCAGAGACACCCTTGCAGCCACACCCAGAAATAATGTTTTACCTGCTATCTGGGCATCCCTTAGCCCAGACAAGTTGACACGTAAAATTAACCATCATAGTAGCCTTTGATGATGGCCTAGCTTCATCATTTCATTAGGGGCTGCTAAATGGCAATTTAAAATTCTATTGTTTCTTTAATTGGCTCAAATATTTCTATACAAATAAGCTTCCCCTTGTCAAATATTTGGTTACCCTTAAATAAACTTTTTGTGGGAAGGACACATAAACACCTAATTCTTTCCTTTTACCTATCAGTTTTCAGAATAATGAGTTCTCTAGCATCTTCCAAAGGTGATTAGTTAGTTAAAATTTCATTTTTACCAGTGGGGAGAGGGAAGGCGGGAGAGGCAAATAAGGATATGGGGTTAAGAGATACAAACTACTATGTATAAAATAAATAAACAAGGTTATATTGTATAGCACATGGAAATATAGCCATTATTTTGTAATAAATATTTTTTAAAATTTTTATTGGAGTATAGTTCATTTACAATGTTGTGTTAGTTTCAGGTGTATAGCAAAGTGAATCAGTTATACATATATATATATCCACTCTTTTTTTTGTTTTTAGATTCTTTTCGTTTTTAGATTCTTTTCCCATATAGGCCATTACAGACTATTGAATAGAGTTCCCTGTGCTATACAGCAGGTTCTTATTAGTTATCCGTTTTATATATAGTAGTGTGTATGTGTCAATCCCAGTCTCCCAATTTATCCTCCCCGCCATCCCTCCCCTTATCCCCTGGTAACCATAAGTTTGTTCTCTACATCCATGACTCTACTTCTGTTTTGTAAATAAGTTCAGTTGTACCCTTTTTTTTTTAGATTCCACATATAAGCGATATCATATGATATTTGTCTTTCTGTGACTGACTTACTTCACTCAGTATGACAATCTCTAAGTCCATCCACATTGGTGCGAATGGCATTATTTTGTTCTCTTTATGACTGAGTAATATTCCACTGTATATACATACCACATCTTCTTTATCCATTCCTCAGTTGATGGACATTTATGTTGCTTCCATATCCTGGCTATTGTGAATAGTTCTGCAATGAACATTGGTGTGCATGTATTTTTTCGAATTATGGTTTTCTCCAGGTATATGCCCAGTAGTGGGATTGCTGGGTCATATGGTAGTTCTATTTTTAGTTTTTTAAGGAACCTTCATACTGTTCTCCATAATGGCTGTACCAATTTACATTCCCACCAACAGTGTAGAAGGGTTCCCTTTTCTCCACACCCTCTCCAGCATTTATTGTTTGTAGATTTTTTGATGATGGCCATTCTGACCAGTGTGAGGTGATACCTCATTGTAGTTTTGATTTGCATTTCTCTAGTAATTAGTGACGTTGAGCATCTTTTCATGTGCTTTTTGGCCATCTGTCTCTCTTCTTTGGAGAAATGACTATTTAGATCCTCTGCCAATTTTTGGATTGGGTTGTTTTTTTTTTTATATTGAGCTGCATGAGCTGTTTGTATATTTTGGAAATTAATCCCTTGTCGGTCGCTTCATTTGCAAATATTTTCTCCCATTCTGTGGATTGTCTTTTTGTTTCGTTTATGGTTTCCTTTGCTGTGCAAAAGCTTTTACGTTTAATTAGGTCCCATTTGTTTATTTTTATTTTCATTACTCCAGGAGGTGGATCAAAAAAGATCTTGCTGTGATTTACATCAGAGTGTTCTGCTTTGTTTGTAATAACTTTATTTTTTTTTTATTTTAATTTTTTGGCTGCACTGTGCAGCATGCGGGATTTTAGTTCCCTGATCAGGGATCGAATCCGAGCCCCCTGCAGTGGAAGCATGGAGTCCTAACCACTGGACAGCCAGGGAAGTCCTGTAATAACTTTAAATGCAGTATAATCTATAAAATGTTTCTCAGTTTCAAACAGAAACTGAGAATCACTGACATGATTTTGGTTCATTAAAGGTTTAAAAAAATATTTTTCAATACGAACTCATGGATTCTAACATATATGATATATCTCCTTCTATTGAAATTATTTATTTTTATGCTCAAATTGTTCCATCTTTGGCTTGTAGGAGCCAGTTTGGCTCCTCAATCATTCTGGCATAGCCCTAGTATTCTTTGTCTGCTTCCTTGCATTTTAGTATGACAAGATGTCCCAGACTCACAAAAAATGGTCTTCTGACTTAGCAAGGCAATTTAGGGAAGCAATGTGCTCTACTTTGAATTTTAGGGTGTATGGGTTTTAGAAGAATTTTCTTTATTTTCTAGAATTGCTATTTTACAAAATATTTAAACTGTTTGAAAGAATCCTTAGAATGACACTATGATCTTTTAAAAGATTTTTATAAACAAAGGATATTTAAAGAAAGGTGGGATGAGGAAGGAAAGCAAAGAGAACAAAAAGGCACTAGTTTGAAGTACAACATCTGGCCTGAGATCTGTTCCAAGTAAACTTCAGATTCTTGGGTATCCCTTTGAGCAGACTTTAGAAGTGTGAATGAAATATGGCTAAACATATTACTTTTGTTTTCAAATTATAGTCCTTCTCTGCACACGGATGTCATACCAATGGCCAGTTTCCTGCTCTTCTAAAGCATCCTCTAAACCTTTTTCTCTCTCCCCTTCACCCCTGCCATAGCACCCTACACAGCAGCTTCCCAATGAGAACAGAAGTATTTGAATAAAGATTTGTTCTCTTCATGGCATTTGACAAAGTAATACTTTTGTTGCAGTTAGCTTATATGAAGTTAGATATTACTGATCTGGCATTTGTGAAAAGTTTGAACCCTGATTTGGAAGAGATATATTGACTACTGGTAAAGTGTTGTTCTAGGGCACTCACTGCCTATTTCAGTGAATTATTTGTTTCATATTCCTAATTTGATATTTATAATATGTGTTACTTTTAATTTCTATGTTTATAGCAAAACACATTGGATTTAGAGATGGACCTGGATTTGAGTCCCTGCACAGCCACTCAGTAGTTTATGACCTTTCTCAAGTTGTTGCTTAATCTTTCTAAGCCTCAGAGATGGGTTTGTAGTGAGAATTAAATGAGAATACAGTAAGTCCCTTACATACGAACCTTCAAGTTGCAAACTTTCAACGATGCAAACGTGTGTTCGCATGTTGAATCACTTGTTAGTTCACATGTCTGGTGTACATTGTCACATGCGTGCATCCTCTACAAGTGGTTGTGTTTTCATATACTGTACAGTACTGTATAGAGTACAGTAGTACAGCATCTTTATTTCAAGCCCGGGATGTCCGGAAGCAAGCGTAAAAGCAGCGGTGATGTAGCTGGTACAGTACTAACCAGACATCACTGGATCGGGTAGATAGAATTGAATGTAGCAAGGAACCAGAACCTGTGCCATCAGCGTCAGGCGTGAGTGAAATTGCAGCTTGCCCTCCGTCTCCTGTTGCTGACGAGCCTTCAGCTCTACCACCTCCCACGTCCTCTTCCTCCATCAGTCAGTAACTCTTCTTGCCTGTTCACTCAATGCCAGCCCCTGTATGCCAGCTGTTGTACTGTACTACTGTACTTTTCAAGGTTCTGTACTGTAAGATTTAAAATGTTTTCTGTATTTTTTGTGTTTGTTTTTTGTGTATTATTTGTGTGAAAATTATTATAAACGTATTACAGTACAGTACTACATAGCCAATTGTGTTAGTTGAGTACCTAGGCTAATTTGTTGGACTTCGGAACAAATTGGACTTACGAACGTGCTCTCGGAATGGAACTCCTTCATATGTAGGGGACTTACTAATGCATTTGGGCAATTTGGCATACTGACAGAGCTTAGTTTCGGGTTCAAATTCAGGCACTGCAATTTAATGTGGGACCTTAGGCAAATTACTTACTCTTTTATTTTCTTCATTAAAAAATGTATATAATGTCTATGCCAGAGATATTGCAAGAATTATATGGGATATATAACCAAACTAAAATACTTAACCCATCACCTGACATATTTTAGTATGATAATTTTAACTTTTGTTATACATTCTAAAAGGTCTTTTAACATGAAAGTATCTTAATAAAATGAAAGCAGAAGCTGAATTTTCAAATTTGTAAAACATGCCCATTGATTTGGGCATTTTGTTATTTGTATTAGCAGTACATCAGGCAATATCACAAGATATTCCTTTAACCTTCACATTATCTGAAGATTATCTGGAGTGGGGAATGGACAAGAGAAGGAAGAGGAACATCAATTGATGCACAGTTGTTCTTCTTTTTTTCCTTTGGCTGCGACTTGCGGCTTGTGGGATCTTAGTTCCCCAACCAGTGATCGAACCCGCGCCCTCAGCAGTGAAAGTGCGGAGTCCCAACCTCTGGACCGCCAGGGAATTCTCTGTACAGTTATTATTATATTTTTTAATATTTATTTATTTGGCAGTGCCGGGTCTTAGTTGCGGCATGAGGGATATGTTTTAGTTGCGGCACCTGGGATCTTTTTTAAAAAAATAATAAATTTATTTATTTTATTTTATTTATTTCTTTTTGGTTGCATTGGGTCTTCATTGCTGCATGCGGTCTTTCTCTAGTTGTAGCAAGTGGGGGCTACTCTTCGTTGTGGTGCACGGGCTTCTTATTGCGGTGGCTTCTCTTGTTGCAGAGCACGGGCTCGAGGCAGGCAGGCTCAGTAGTTGTGGCTTGTGGGCTCTAGAGTGCAGACTCAGTAGTTGTGGCACATGGGCTTAGTTGCACTGCAGCATGTGGGATCTTCCCGGACCAGGGCTCGAACCCGTGTACCCTGCATTGGCAGGCGGATTCTTAACCACTTAACCACTTCTTAACCACTGTGCCACCAGATTTCCCAGGGAAGTCTCTGGGATCTTTTTTAGTTGCGGTATGCGGGATCTTTAGTTGTGGCATGCTGGATCTTAGTTGTGGCATGTGGGATCTAATTCCCTGACCAGGGATTGAACCTGGGCCCCCTGCGTTGGGAGCTCGGAGTCCTAGCCACTGGACCACCAGGGTAGTACCTGCACAGTTATTCTTGCTTGGAAGACTTGACTGTAAGGATACTTCCAAGACTTTAATGATTTTATTTTCCTTCTTAAGAATTGCATGTGCTGTTTTTTTGTTTACTTGTTAAAAGATTGAGATATAGTTGATGTACAGTATTATATAAGTTACAGGTGTATGACACAGTAATTCACAATTTTTAAAGGTTATATTCCATGTATAGTTATAAAATATTGGCTATCTTCCCTGTATTGTACAATATGTCCTTGTAGCTTGTTTATTTTATACATAATAGTTTGTACCTCTTAATGCCCTACCCCTGTCGTGACCCTCCCCCTTCCCTCTCCCCACTAGTTTGTTCTCTATGTCTGTGATAACCACTAGTTTGTTCTCTATGTCTGTGAATCTGTTTCCTTTTTGTTATATTCACTAGTTTGTTTTATTTTTTAGATTCCACTTATAAGTGATATTATACAGTATTTGTCTTTCTCTGTATGACATATTTCACTTACCATAATACCCTCCAAGTCCATCCATGTTGCTGCAAATGGCAAAAATTCTTTTTTATGGCTGAGTAGTATTCTATTGTATATATATACACCACATCTTCTTTACCCATTCGTCTGCTGATGGACACTTAGGCTGCTTCCATATCTTGGCAACTGTAAGTAATGCTGCTGTAAACATTGAGGTGCATGTATCTTTTCAAATTAGTGTTTTTGTTTTTTTCAGATATATACCCAGAAGTGGAAGTGCTGGGTCATATGGTAGTTCTGTTTTTAGTTTTTTTGGGAAACATACTGTTTTCCACAGTGGTTGCTCCAGTTTACGTTCCCACCAACAGTGTATGAGAGTTCTTTTTTCTTCACATCCTTGCCAACATGTGTTATTTGTGATCTTTTTGATGACAGCCATCCTGTCCCGTGTGAGGTGATATCTCATTGTAGTTTTAATTTGCAATTCTCTGATGATTAATGACGTTGAGCATCTTTTCATGTGCCTGTTTGTCATCAGTATGTCTTCTCTGAAATGTCTATTCATGTCTTCTGCTCATTTTTTAATTGGGTTGTTTGTTTCTTGATGTTGAGTTCTATGAGCTGTTTATATATTTTGGATATTAATCCCTAATCAGTCATATCATATGTAAATATTTTCTCCCATTCAGTAGGTTGTTGATGTTTTCCTTTGCTCTGCAAAAGTTTTTAAGTCTGATTAGCCCCACTTGTTTATTTTGCTTTTATTTCCTTTGCTTTAAGAAATAGACCCAAAAATATTGCTATAATTTATGTCAAAGAGTATTCTAGCATGTGCTAGAAAGCATGTTTTAGTTTTTAAAACAAAAGATATATAGCCTATTGTCCTTTTGGGTTTTTTTGGCCATGCCGTGGGGCTTGTGGAATCTTAGTTCCCCGACCAGGGATTGAACCCCAGGCCATGGTAGTGAAAGCCCTGAGTCCTAACCCCTGGACCACCAGGGAACTCCCTGTCCTTTTTTATAGTCACCATTTTGATGTCAGTTTTAATATTTTGAAGGTGGGATTAGTGAATCAGTATCTCCAAATGCTATGTTGGGTATACTATCAAACACAGTAAGTTGAATCATAATTTATGGATTTCTTTATTGCTTGAGGATTTGGCATTTCCTAAACAGAACTTCTCAAATCTGTTGTAAGCTCAAGTACATCTCAAAAAAATCAGATTCAATGAATTGAAAAGGGGAGGAAGAACATATTAGGTAAGTAGGTAATTGACCATTAGCTAATGGCTTGGATAAGTATTTTTTACGTTATTTTCTTCTTACTATAACATCATCAAGTATTAATACTATAGGTGTTCACATCTTATTACTCAGTTGTGGTAAGCCAGCCTCCCATATGGCTCCTAGTGATCCTCACCTCCCGTATTATGTCCTTGTGTTGTCCTCTCCTACATTGTACATGGTAAAATGTATAGCCAATAGGATATTGCAGAAATGATGATGTGTGATTTCTTTTTTTTTTTTTTTTTGTGGTACGCGGGCCTTCCTCTGTTGTGGCCTCTCCCGTTGCGGAGCACAGGCTCCGGACGCGCAGGCTCAGCGGCCATGGCTCACGGGCCCAGCCGCTCCGCGGCACGTG
>NC_041221.1:131443076-131458828 GCF_002837175.3 Physeter macrocephalus
GTGGGATCCTCCCATACCGGGGCGCGAACCCGGTTCCCCTGCATCGGCAGGCGGACGCGCAACCACTGTGCCACCAGGGAGGCCCGTGATTTCTTTTTCAAAATTTATTTTATTTATTTATTTTTGGCTGCATTGGGTCTTTGTTGCTGTGTGCGGGCTTTCTCTAGTTGTGGCGCATGGGCTTCTCATTGCGGTGGCTTCTCTCATTGCGGAGCACAGGCTCTAGGCACATGGGCTTCAGTAGTTGTGGCATGCGGGCTCAGTAGTTGTGGCTCGCGGGCTCTGGAGCTTAGTCTCAGTAGTCATGCGGGCTCAGTAGTTGTGGCTCGCGGGCTCAGTAGTTGTGGCACATGGGATTAGTTGCTCTGTGGCATGTGGGATCTTCCTGGACCAGGGATCGAACCCATGTTCCCTGCATTGGCAGGCGGATTCTTAACCACTGCGCCACCAGGGAAGTCCCGATGTGTGATTTTTGAGTCTAGGACATAATAGACTGCATTTAGCATTGCTCCCTTTGATCACTTGGTCTGGGGGAAGCCATCTGTCATATCATTAGAACAAAGAAACTCTCCTATGGAGAGATCCACATGGTTAAGAACTGAGCCATCCTCCCAACAGTCAGTGTCAACTTGCCATCTTGGAAGCAGATCTTCCAGTCCCAGTCAAGCCTACAAATAACTGCAGCCCAAGCCAACATCTTGATTGCAATCTCATGAGAGATCCTGAGCTAGAACCACCCAGCTAAGCCATTTCTGAATTCCTTACCCACATAAATGGTGTGCGATAATAAATGATTATTACTATTTTAAGACAAAGTTTTGGGTAATTTGTTATGCAACACTAGATAATCAATACACTGATTGTACATGATTGTTAGGTTATACTAAGTACTCATGTACCTAAGGAATAACCAACTCATAAGATTTCCCTTTCAAAATGATGTTAAGACACAACTATACCGAGAAGGACATTAGCAACTATCATTATCTTCAACTAACTCCTCCCTACACCCCGCCGCGGACTTTCCATCATGCAAGCCTGGCAAAACACTAACTCTGGGCTAATTTTGGCTCCCTTTTACTCCAGAGCTGCTAAATGCTATTGGAGAAAAATGCTTAACTGTGCCATTTGCCACTATAAATTCCTGCTTTGCGACTACAGCTGGATCCCCAACACTATCTTAGTAGTATCCTTAGTCAGCTCTCATGCCATTCTTTATTTAGGTTATTTCAGATTTCCACTCTCCACTCTCCTTAGATACTTAGATCACCACATGCTCTCTCTCATCAGACCACCTTTCTTTTTGACAGAGAAAATAGCTTATCTGCATTCATCCTTTCCTCCTATTACAATGGAGGAAATATTCCTCTTACTGTCTCTAGTTTATCCCTCTTTGGATCCCACTGTACTTTTTCCTCAGAAATTATCCTCTCTCCTGTATCTGAAACCTCTCTCAGTAGGATCCTTCTCATTAGCTTTTAAACACAATCAATTTAGTTAAATCTAACATTTATTACACAAGCTATAATGAAGTATTGGTTAACAGTGTGATAACATTTGAAATGGGTTATTTGTTGTATATCAGTGTAAAAAGTTTTGAATTCAGATTGATATTCTAGCTTCAGCTCTGTCAGAAACTCCCTATGTGACACTGAGTCATTTTCTCTGGCTTTAGTTTCCTAATGGGTCAAATAAGAATGATATCTCTGGGAGAAAGCCATCTGAGTGAAATCATAAATGCCAAGGGCTTAATACCCAGATCAGAAATGCAGAGGTCGTGGCTTCCCTGGTGGAGCAGTGGTTAAGAATCTACCTGCCAATGCAGGGGACAGGCGTTCGAGCCCTGGTACGGGAAGATCCCACATGCTGGCTTCCCTGGTGGAGCAGTGGTTAAGAATCTACCTGCCAATGCAGGGGACAGGCGTTCGAGCCCTGGTACGGGAAGATTCCACATGCTGCGGAGCAACTAAGCCCGTGCGCCACAACTACTGAGCCTGCGCTCTAGAGCCCGTGCTCCGCAACACGAGAAGCCACCGCATTGAGAAGCCCGCGCACTGCAACGAAGAGTAGCCCCCGCTCTCCGCAACTAGACAAAGCCTGCGCACAGCAACGAAGACCCAACGCAGCCAAAACTAAATAAATAAAATAAATAAAAAATTTAAAAAAGAAAACATTAAAAAAAAAAAAAGAAATGCAGAGGTCTCCTTGTTTTACAGTTGAGGTTTATACTTGTGATTATGCCAGGTAGCATCTCATGTACATCAAAGTAAAGCATGGTTTTGATTAGGAATGAAACTTAGGGTATGGCCTGTGATTTTTTTTTTTTTTAGAGTTTTCTTAACTATTATATATTGCCTGATCTACCTTGTGCTTCAGGACACAAGTCTCTTAAATATCTTGGGAGGCTACTTAATTATTGAAGGAGCTTAGTTTAATCTTCTTTTGTTATAGCTGCAAAGCATATCCAGTATTGATGAAATAATAATGAGTACATTGGGTCATCTTAAGTCCATCAAAATACAAAATTAAAATGATAAAGACAGGAAAGGAGCTTGGAAGAATATGTGAATACATGACCAAAGTTTTGGTTTATTAAATTAATTAAATATCCTCTCCAGATTAAAGGTATTACATTACAAAATAACACAATCCAGTTATCTATTCTATTTAAAAAAATCACCAAAAACTTTGTGACTTAAAATAACAATTTTTTTCAACATCTTTAAATCTAATGCCCCAGGTGAACTGCCATGTAATTTGTGTAGGGGAAGCCCCTCAACATCTTTATTGGAGTATAATTGCTCTACAATGGTGTGTTAGCTTCTGCTTTACAACAAAGTGAATCAGCCATACGTATACACATATCCCCATATCCCCTTCTCTGTTGCGTCTCCCTCCCACCCTCCCTATCCCACCCTCCCTATCCCACCCCTCTAGGTGGACACAAAGCACTGAGCTGATCTCCCTGTGCTATGCGGCTGCTTCCCACTAGCTATCTATTTTACTTTTGGTAGTATATATAAGTCCATGCCACTCTCTCACTTCATCCCAGCTTACTCGTCCCCCTCCCTTTGTCCTCAAGTCCATTCTCTACGTCTGCATCTTTATTCCTGTCCTGCCCCTAGGTTCTTCAGAACCTTTTGTTGTTGCGGTACGCGGGCCTCTCACTCTTGTGGCCTCTCCCGTTGCGGAGCACAGCCTCCAGACACGCAGGCTCAGCGGCCATGGCTCACGGGCCCAGCCGCTCCGTGGCATGTGGGATCTTCCCGGACCGGGGCACGAACCCATGTCCCCTGCATCGGCAGGCGGACTCTCAACGACTGCGCCACCAGGGAAGCCCCAGAACCATTTTTTAAATGACATTTTAAAAATTTGTTTCTGTGGGTCAGGAATTTGGAAAGAGCTCAAGCTGTGCATCTCTGGCTATGGTCTCTCAGGCAGTAGTAGTCCAATGGTTGCCGAAGCTGCAACAGAATGGGGCCAGGCTCAGCTGGTGATGGTGGGCATCTCTCTTCTTGAAGTGTCACGGCTTCCCTATGCAAGCTAGTTTGAACTTCCTCAGAGCATACAGCCTCAGGACAGTCCATCTACTTACTTCGTGGCTCAGAACGCCTGTGCAAACCTTCCAGCAAAAAAGGATAAAGCTGTGTCGCCTCAGAAGTCATACAGGATCATTTCATACACTGCCACATTCTCTTGGTTATATGTGAATCACGGGACCACCCAGCTTCAAGGGGAGGGGAATTAGATTCTACCTAGTGGCAAAATTACGTTGCACAGCAGCATGTGGGATGGGGAATATTTTTGTGGCAAGCTTTGGAATATACACTTTGCCACAGTGATCTAAATGAAAGTAAATACTTGTCTGTTGATGAGAGAGAGGGAGGGAGAGAGACAAAGAGGTCCTCATGACTCAATAGATTAAAAAAATTTAGGCAAACCTATCAAGCGGGACAAAACACCAGGAGTGCAGATGTATAGCTGTGAAGAACAATTCCAATTATTATCAGATTTTTGTATGAACAATCCTCAGGCTGTATGGTGTTCGTGCCTAGAGTTCATCCCAGCCAAAGGAAGAGGATGATGTCAACTTTTTTACCCCCAGAAACGAAAGTAAAATCAAAGTTTCAAACCTGAATGCAATTTTCTCACTGCAAATAAGTGCATGTGCCATCTGGTGGTGAGACAGTCAAATTCGCATTCTATCCTGTTGGCTGTATTTATTGAGTTTCC
The DNA here is from genome assembly GCF_002837175.3 of Physeter macrocephalus. Lineage (NCBI taxonomy): Eukaryota > Metazoa > Chordata > Mammalia > Artiodactyla > Physeteridae > Physeter > Physeter macrocephalus. The sequence continues at coordinate 131,447,310 of NC_041221.1, forward strand.
ATCAGAGAGTGTATATATAGTATTTATCGAAAGGCAACAAGTCTAACATCTGTAAGTGCATCTGTCCAAACAACCAACCAAAACACAAACACAGAGAGGGAAAAGGACATAACAAAAAGGAAGGAGTTGTAACCACAGAGCATCCACGTTGGAGTGTCCAGATGAGTCAAATCAGCCTCCTTTTCATTAAGCCTAAATCCCCTTAATCCTCTGTCCCATTGGCTTTATCATGAACTTCAAAACCAGTATGGAGGGTATGGGAGAGAATAATTTAAAGAAGAAAATATTTGCTACTACACTGTTGGGGGAGAGGGAGGTTGTTGGCCAAAAGATGAATGTAAGGATCAAGAATGTGGGCTCTTCCACCCATGTTGTCCACTGTGTCAGATCCTTCTGGAACCACTAGAAAATTTACTATAGCAAAACTACCGCAGCCTAGCCTCGGTCGGTCTCTTATAGTAAAAATTATTCGCTGTTTATGTGAAATTCAAATTTAACTGGGCATCCTGTGTTTTATCTGGCAACCTGGGAAGGATAATATGGGTGAGGAAAGGGATCTGACCCTGGATGGGGCACTCCAGGAGGACGCTTCCGGGCCTTTCTGGCCCGGGAACGAAGCGCTGGGCGGGCGCAGAGTGTGCTGCCGGCCGCCCGGCCCCGATTGCCGGGTGAAGAAAGAGGGCAACGGGCCTCTGCCGGAACCCCGCCAGGACCTGAGGGTCAGGAAACTTCGAAAAGACCTGAGACGGCGGGCGCTTGGCTCCTAAACAGCCCCGAGCCGCACGGCACAGGCCAGAGACCAGAGGCGGCCGCCCGGCTCCAAGATGGCGCCCGCGGCAGCTGCCAGGTGCCAAGATGGCGGAGCGGGGCCGCGCCCACGCTCCCGGGCTCTCCTCCTGCAAGGAGCGCGACTCGCGTCGTTGTGCGCTGGTTGCCCTTCGGCCTGGGTCGTGGGGCCGCTGCCCGCCGCGCACCATGCGGCTCCTTGGCTGGTGGCAGGTACTGCTGTGGGTGCTGGGGCCTCCCGCCCGCGGCCAGGAGGGTGAGTGCGGGCTGGGGCCGTGGGCGGCGGCGCGGGCGGCTGTGCGTGAAATGACCGGCGAGGTGGCTGTCTACCCGGGCGACGCTCTTTTACCTGCGCGAAGGCCCGCACTGCGCGCCTCGCCTCTTCCTGGCGCCCCCTAGAGCGCCTCTCCCCGGGTTATCCCGACCTCCTTTCCCCGGTGGTCCCCGCTCGCGGTCCGGGGTAGGGGGCGGCGGGGCGGGATGCCCGGGCCATGTTCAGGCCCCTGAGCAGGTGACTCAGTCGGGAGGAATCGTGTATTAGCGCTTACTGAGGTGTACCCCCATGTGCTGAGCACTTTATTATTAATGATAATTATCATAACGTATAGCCGACCTCTATGGTGCCCTTATTAGGAGCCAGGAACTGTGCATAGTGCTTTCTAGCATTATCTTATTTAGCCCTCCCACCGATCCTATGAGATAGATTCCGTGAATATCCGTGTTTTACAGATGAAGATGCTGAGCTCAGAGAGGCTGAGTAATCTGCCTACGTTTGCGATTCTGGTAATTGGCAGAGCCTGTATCTCTAACTGCAAAGCCCACGCTTTACTTTGCACCCTGCTGGACTACTTTCGTAAGAAGGTCACTCTTGCTCAGGTGCCTGTGAAGGACAGATGAGAAAAACACAGCAGACTCCCAGGGTAACTTGCTGCTTGCCAGAGCATGCTCTCAGGGTCCCTCCGTGGGGAAGGCAGCCACCTGGAGGCATGGCTGGGCCCAGGAGTGGAGGCCTTATTCCCATTGCTTCTTCGCCCCACTCCGCAGAGCCCTATTAAAGTCCAGACCCTTTGGCCTTTCTTGTCGTTCAAAACTTAGCAGGAATACAAAGATCTTTCCTTTCCCTCCCGTGTCCTGGAAAGAGGCAGGGCAGCCGGCTTGCTGAGTAATGAAAAGTAATGAAAACACTCATTATGTGCCAGGCAGTGTGCTTAGTGCTTTTTGAGCATCATCTTATTTAACCTTTAAATGCTTATGAAATGTATGTTGTTATTGTCCCCATTTGATAGATAAGTAAACTGAGACTCAGCATTCCCTAAGTCTTTTACCAAGGTCCAACAGCAGAAGTTGAGAAGCTACAATTCAAGCCTCTGTCTGCCTGACCTCACAGTCAAACCTCTATACTACACTTCTCTGTCGCTACACTTAACCACCAGCCTCAGAGAGGGGACAGCATGTGCTGGATATCTTCTGTTTGTCTCTCAGATCATTCTTCAGCCTTCTCCACCTTGCTCTGTGCCCTGAGTAGCTGTCCTGTATGGAATAAACAACTGGCTCTTCTGTCTTCTGGCTTCTGTTGTGTTGGCATGAAGGGAGAGTGAGGTCAGGGTATTGATTCTCTCAGCTCCCTACCTTGGGGATATCGCAGGTTGGCTGTGTCCCTCCACTGAAAGTTAGAGCTTCCAGAAGGCTGTCCTCTCTGCTTCAAGGTTTCTGCCTCTGGACTCTTAAGGTCTATGAGTGGTAACTGGCTCCCCCTCTGCTGTTATTGACCCTGGGATTCCTTACCATTGCTTTTGGTTTCTCTACACCCAGTTCACATGTTGGAGGTACCTTTATTAAGTTCTCCTCCAATTGTCCAAGTTGCATGTGCTGTTTCCTGGCAGAACCCTGGCTGATTCGGCAGTCAGTGTGAGCCTACCTGGCAGGGAGGGTCACATCATACAGACCTGAGGATAACACCAGCCATGGGGTGGGTCACTGGTCATCATGGCCAGGCCATGAATGGGGTGAGGACTGAGGAAGCTTCACCAGCTGGTTCTTTTTGGGGGTGGCTGAAAATCCAAGGCTTTTTTTCTGCAGAGGATACCACTGGCAAATTAGCAACTGGAGGTTGCAGTGCTGTCCAGGTGTCAAGGAACGGGTGCCAACCCCGGACTTTAACACCCCACACCTGTCTTCACTAGACAGTCAACTAGCAGATTCTGACTGAGCACCTGTCATATGTCATATGCTCTGTTAGGCACTCTGGGTGCAATGGAGAGCAAGCAAAGAAATACGCCCACCCTCCTGTCTGATGGGGAAGGCAGGCATTAAATGACCACAAATAATTAAGTAAATTTTCCACAAGAGTGGAAAATGCTTCAAGGAGAGCCCCAGGGCATTATGGAATGCTGTAATGGGAGACCCTTCTGGTGTGAGGGTCTAGGAGGGTGAAGTTCACCTTACAGAGGTGAAGTTTAGGGTGAGATCTGAAGGATGTGTCAGATTAGCCAGAAGAAGAGAGGGAGTGGAGGTAGGGCTCCTGGCAGAGAAACAGCCCTCAGGACAGTTCTGAGGTAGGGGGAGGAGGGTGTGAGTGATCAGGGACCAGAAATGTCTAGTGGCACCTGTTGGGATTATGGACAGAGGCCTTATCACCTCGGGCCTGGTAGTCATGCTACAGAGCATGGATTCATTCACAGGGTAGGGGGAAGCCATTGAAAGGGTTTTAGCAGGGGAGTGACATGATCACATTTGCCTTTGACTTTCAGTTTCACTTGGATGCTGTGAGAAGAAGGGTTTGGAGAGTGGGTAGAGGGCCAACCAGGAAGACCATTTTGGTGGTTGCAGCAGTTGTCCAAGTGAGAGATGACTGTGGCCTGGGGTGAGGGGTGTGAGTGGGTTGGGAGAAGTGGATGGATCCAGAGTGTATTTAGCAGAGGAATTAATAGGACCTAGTTGTGGTTCCCGTCCATCTCTTTGAATTGTAAACATCAGTCATAACCATTATCATCATCATCATCATCACCATCACTGTAGCCATTTATGGAGTGCTTACCATGTGCCAGGGGCCATATACGTCTTTTCTCATTTAATCTGCATGGGAGCCCTATGAATGTCTGCATTTCAGTGGTATTTTCTCCATTTGTTAGATGCACACACTGAAAATTTCCTATGGAAAGTACGGGTTGCTGCCCCTCTAACCCCCAGCTGTTTTTGGTCCTCCCCAGTTGGCTCCCCTGCCACAGAAGCCATTATGAAAAAAAACCTGTGGCTGGTAGAGAGTCTTTTGAGAACAATTGGAAGGGTATGAAGGAGCTGACCCAGGCTAGGGCTCCTTGGCAGAGTTGGAGTGGTGCCCTCGCCCCTGTTCTCCAAACATATTCCTTGCTGCCAATAGTGCAATAATTTCCACTTTATGCATGGCTCAAACTATAATCAGATTATTGACATTGAGAAGCAATCTCTTTTAAAAGGAGCATTACCATGGGAGGGTTCAATGGTTCTCACACGGTAGGTCATTTCTTAGAGTGGAATAATTCAATATTTCCTGTCTTCCCAATGCTTAAATGAAAAAAATGGTACCTGAGGGTGTGAGAATTTTTTTGTTGTTCTTAATTTGTCCTCTCTACTTAAATATCTTCACAGGAGGGAAAAACAATACTCCTGACTCAAAATTCTAGCTCTCTGCATCACTCAGACTTCCTTTTGATTTTCTGTAAGGGACATCTATCCAGTTTTACATGAAGGTGATCAGAAGAACCAGATTCTATTTTGTGCCCTGATTTTTTTCTCTTGAGATTCTTTTAGGATATTGGCATTCTCCATTTACTTTAGAGGACCTAGAATGTTGATTAGGTTCAGAGAGAGAAGATCTCTGCAGAGCTGGTGCATTTGGGAGTAGAGTTGGTTCCCAAATCTGGCACCCTTTGTTCTTCTCCAGACTTTTAGCCTCTCTGGCTTCATTTCCTGCTCTGTCTTAAAGACGATCTAGTAAACATGTTTGTTTGTTTTTACTTATGATTATACAAGCAGTACATGTTTATCAACCAAAGGCTACAGAAAGACTGCCATCCGCACGCCATTGACAGAGCTCCTTGCCCAGGCACCCAGCCCCTTCTCTAGGTCATAGGCAAAGAAGTGCTTGACCCTCTTCTGTCAAGGACCTACCTTGCTTCTCAAGCCCTGTACTCTGCCCTCTCTAACCTGTACTGTCACCTCTCCCTGCTTACTCACTTTCCCATGAGCTTTATATATCCTTAAATTTCTCCTGTGTCCTAAAAACCAAAAAGAAAATTTCCCTTAGCCCCCTGCCTGCCCATAACAACTACCGGGTCTTTCTTTTCCCCTTCAGAGCTAGACTTTCAGAAAGAATTGTATATACTTATTTATGTAGTTACCATTTCTGGTGCTATTCATTCTTTTGTGTGAGTCCACATTTCCAACTGGTATCATTTTTCTATTGCCTGAAGAAGTTCATTTCAGATTCTTGTCATGTAGGTCTGCTGGTTATGAATTGTTTCAGCTTTTGTATGTCTGAAAACATATTTATTTTGCCTTTGTTTTTGAAAGATATTTTTGCTGGGTATAGAATTCTAGGTTTATAGTTTTTTTCCTTTCAGTCCTTTAAAGATGCTGCCCTTCTTGCTTGCATTGTTTCCAATGAGAAATCTGCTGTCATCCTTATCTTTGTTCGTCTGTACATAGCGTGTCTTTTTTCTCCAGCTGCTTTTAAGATTTTTTCTTTGTCACTGGTGTTGATCAGTTAGATTATGGTGTATCTTGGTGTACTTTGTTGAGCTTCTTGGATCTATGGATTTATAGTTTTGATCAGGTTTGTAAAGTTTTCGGTTATTGTTTCTTCAATTACTTTTTCTGCTTTCCCCCATTTACTTCTCTCTTTGGGGTACTCCAATTATCTGTACATGAGACCACTTGAAATTGTCCCACAGCTCACTGTCACTCTTAATTTGGGGGTGGATTCGTTTTTTCATTGTGTGTTTCATTTTGTATGTGTTCTATTGTTATGCCTTAAGTTAACTACTCTTTTCTTCTGTAATGTCTAATCTGCTATGAATCCCATCCAGTGCAGTTTTCATCTCAGACCTTGTAATTTTCATTGCTAGAAGTATAATTTGGGTCTTTAAAAAAATTATTATTGAGATATAATTGATATATAACATTATAGTAGTTTCAGTTGTACAACATAATCATTTGATATATATTTTGCAGTTGTACAACATAATCATTCGATATATATATATATTGTAAAATGATCACCACAATAAGTCTGGTTAAAATCCACCATCACACACAGTTATAAAATTTTTTTCTTTGGATGAGACTTTTTTTTTTTTTTTTTTTTTTTTTTGCGGTACGCGGGCCTTTCACCACTGTGGCCTCTCCCGCTGCGGAGCACAGGCTCCAGACGTGCACGCTCAGCGGCCATGGCTCATGGGCCCAGCCGCTCCGCGGCATGTGGGATCCTCCCAGACCGGCGCACGAACCCGTGTCCCCTGCATCAGCAGGCAGATTCTCAACCACTGCGCCACCAGGGTAGCCCCTGGGCGAGACCTTTTAAGACTACCTCTTAGTAGTCTCTTAGCACTCTCTTACTACTCTCTTAGCAACTTTCAAATATACAATATAGTATAATTAACTATAGTTACCATGCTGTGCATTATATCCCCATGACTTACTTATTTTATAACTGGAAGTTTGTACTTTTTGACCATCTTCACCCATTTTGCCCACCCCCTACCCACCACCTCTGTCAACCACCAAACTGTTTTCTGTATGAGCTTGTGGTTTTTTTTGTTGTTGTTTGTTTGTTTTTAGATTCCACATTTAAGGGAGATAATACAGTATTTGTCTTTCTCTGAGTTATTTCACTTAGCATAATGCCCTCAAGGTCTGTCCGTGTTGTCGTAAATGGCAAGATTTCCTGTTTTTAAATGGCTGAATAATATTCTTTTTATATATATATATATATATATATACATATATATACACATATACATATATATGTACACACACAAATATATGTATATATATCTCACATTTTCTTTATCTATGCATCCATCAATTGCTTCCATGTCTTGGCTTTTGTAAATAATGCTGCAGTGAACATGGGGGTGCATGTACCTTTTCAAGTGAGTGTTTTCATTTTCTTTGGATAAATGCCCAGAAGTGGAATTGCTGGATCATATGGTAGTTCTATTTTTTATTTTTTGAGGAACTTCCATACTGTTTTCCTTAGTGGCTGCACCAATTTACATTCTCACTGATAGTGCACAAGGGTTCCCCTTTGTCTGCATGCATACCAACATTTGTCATTTCTTGTCTTTTTGATAATAGCCATTCTAACATGTGTGAGGTGATATCTCATTGTGGTTTTGATTTGCATTTTGATTTGGGTCTTTTTTTATATCTTATGTTCTCTATATCTACTTAACTTTTAAAACATGTGTAATGCAGTTATTGCTGTTTTGATAGCCTCATCTAATAATTCTGACATCTGTGCAAGTTCTGGGTCAGGTTTGGTTGATTATTCTCCTTATGGATAATGAGGAGAATTTCCCTGCTTCTTTGCATGCCTGGTAATCTTTGATTGGATGGCAGAAGTAAATTTTACCTTGTTGAGTGCTAGATATTTTAGTATTACTATAAATATTCTTGAGCTTTGTTCTTGGATACAGTTAAGTTACTTGAACACAGTTTGATTCTCACTTTTAAGGTTTGCTAGATGAAAGCAGTATTTACTTTAGGGTTAATTGGGCCCCACTGCTGAGGCAAGTCCCTTTCTCGTACTCTCCCCAGTGCCCTGTGACTTAGGAGGTTTCCCAGGCTAGTGGGTGGGGACAGGTACTATTTCCAGCTTTCTGTGGCTGTTGGGTACTGTTACATCTAATCCCTTTGAGTGGTTCTTTCCCTGGCTTGGGGTAGTTCACTTACAGGCATATGCTGACCAGTATACTCAAGGCGGGGCCCCCTCCACAGATCTCCAGAGTCCTCTTTCTGCAGCTCTCCCATCTCCAGTATTCTGTCCTGCAAACTGTAGCTTCTTGGTCTTTCTGGACCCTCAGTTCCATCACAACTCGAGAAGTTAGCTGGGCCCTCCCTGAGACAGGGCAGGAACTCTCTCGGGCAGTAAGCTAGAGCATTTGTAGGGCTCTTCTCATTTGCTTCCTGTTCACTGTCCTTCGTTGTCTCATTGCTAGTCTCCTGAAACTGTTGTTTCACATATTTGGCTGTTTTTTGGGTTGTTTCAGGAGGGAGAGTAAATCTGGTTCCTGTTATTCCACTTAGCCTGAAGCAAATTCCCAGAGAGTGTTTTTGAATTGCTGAATGAATCTGCAAACATCTGTGGAGATATTCTTTGAGACGTTATACAAATGTGCATACCTTAGGAAGTTCCTAAATCCCTCCCCAGCTTTGAAGCCAGTTGGTCATTCACACTCTGCTAGACACGCTGTTTGCATGCAGAGCTCATTATACAGCTGGTGGCTCCCCAGCCATATGGTGGGCTTGTCTGAGTGCAACTGGGCTCATTCGTTTCCCCTGGTCAGTGCCTGGCTCGGAGTCTGGCGGTTGTCGTTGAGGTCATGAGAGGTGGAGGGCAGGAGTCATTGTACAGAGGTGAGTGGAGCTTGCTGGATGGATGCATGAGACTGCCCAGGACTCTCCCCTTACCTGAACCTTTGGCCCAAGCCGCATCTAGTGGCTCCAAAGTGAGAGGAAAATCCTCCTCCTCTTCTCCCTGCTGCTGCCCCTGCTCTGCTTGGTGCACCTTTAGCTCTCCTGAGGGCAGTAGCCCAAGGGCAGCAGGCAGGAGAGCAGAGGCCAGCTGTAGAGGCCACCCTGGGTAGGAGCTGGCTCTAGTAGCATTCTTCGGGCAGTGTGGCCCAGCAGCCCTCCCAGGTATCATGTGGGGAGGGTAAGGCCCGCTCTGGAGTAGCAGTCAGAAGACTTCGCTCTTAGACCTGGCTCTGCTGCTTACTGGCTGTGTGCCATTGGGCATTACACTGAACCTCTCTGTACCTCATCTATTAAGTCGGGATGATAACCATTGTGCTGCCCATCTCACAGAGCTGTTATAATGGGTGCAAAGATGCTTTGCCATGGTAGAATCTTCCATAAAGCCATCATTATTTTCTTGGATAGTCTCATCAAAGAAACTAAATTGTTAAAGTGTTTGTATTATATTTTCCTAATTGGATGTCTGCAGTGGAATGTTTTTGCTTGTAATCAGCATGGCAAACAGCAGGTTTTGCATGAAGCTATGTGTTTGTCCACTTCTTGGCATTCATTAATCTAGTATCTCCTTGTGATCTTCTTCATGACCTGGAGAATGATGGGTGGCTCTGTGATAGTTTAAAATGAAGGTAACTTTTTACTGTGGAGGGGAAAATTTCATACTTGAGAACTGTAATTCTTTGGGATTCATTTATTTTGAAGTTAGATGTGACTGTGAACATAGTGGCATGTTTTAGTTGCAGAGAAAAGAGGTCACTTATGGTCAGAGGAGCAGCCTGCTTACCCATTCCAGGTGGGGGCTGGGTACATGAGTGAGGAGGTGCCTTCCCGTGACCCAGTGGGCCAGGACCTGTCTGCAGAAGAGGCCGAGGCAGTGCTGGGGCTGGACGCTGATGGTGAACACATGGTAATGTTGTCTGTGATTCCTGGGGAAGCCGAGGACAAACTGAGCCCAGAGCCCAGCGGCGGCACCTGCGGGGCTGGAGGGGAGGAGGACTCAAGGTGCAACCCCCGGGAGAGCCTCTTCTCTCTGGACAGCGCTGGAGCCAGCTTCCCGGAGAGAGAAGAGGAGTACTACGCAGAGCCCGAAGTGGTGGAATCTGACCCACCCCCGACAGAGGACGCCAACACCACCGAAAGTCTGAAATCCCCGAAGGTGAACTGCGAGGAGAGAAATGTGACGGGATTAGAAAATTTCACTCTGAAAATTTTAAATATGTCACAGGTAAGACAAAAGTATTTAGTGCTTTTCTCCTTTTCCGCACATTGATTTTACGATTTAATACTCTATCAACTTTCAAATGACGAGTCATAATCTTTATCATATTGTAAGTGGGATAGCATTTAATGGCTGCATCAGTGAAAATTCACCTGGCTTTCTGTGACGTTTGTAGAAAAAGGAGGAGATATAACTAGTGTCAAATATGCTTTTTAGGAGGCCTAAACCTAGTCAGCCTTGGGTTAATCTCACCACCAAGTCTCATGATAAAAATCCCAGTGGACAGATAGGTGCTTGGTATCAGAATCATAGCATTCTTCTTCTGAATGAGGTATTTGTTATGGAGGCATAAAAATAAAATATCTGAATTACTAAAATTGTAATTTAGCATTGTTTAGACTAGTCATGTCCCTGAGAAGTATGTTTTATACAATATATATATATATATATATCTTTTTTTTTTTAACATCTTTACTGGAGTATAATTGCTTTACAATGTTGTGTTAGTTTCTGCTGTATAACAAAGTGAATCAGCTATACATATATATATATCCCCATATCCCCTCCCTCGTGTGTCTCTCTCCCACCCTCCTTATCCCACCCCTCTAGATGATCACAAAGCACCGAGCTGATCTCTCTGTGCTATGTGGCTGCTTCCCACTAGCTGTGTATTATACATTTGGTAGTGTATATATGTCAGTGCTATTCTCACTTCGTCCCAGCTTATCCTTCCCCCTCCCATGTCCTCAAGTCCATTCTCTACATCTGTGTCTTTATTCCTGTCCTGCCCCTAGGTTCTTCAGAACCATTTTTTTTTTTTTTAGATTTGTTTTTCTCTTTCTGACTTACTTCACTCTGTATGACAGACTCTAGGTCCTTCCACCTCATTACAAATAACTCAATTTCGTTTCTTTTTATGGCTGAGTAATATTGCATTGTATATATGTGCCACATCTTCTTTATCCATTCATCTGTCAATGGACACTTAGGTTGCGAAGTATGTTTTTTTTTTTAATTTATTTTTATTTTTTATACAGCAGGTTCTTATTAGTCATCAATTTTATACACATCAGTGTATACATGTCAATCCCAATCGCCCAATTCATCACACCACCACCACCACCCCGCCTCCACTTTCCTCCCTTGGTGTCCATGCATTTGTTCTCTACATCTGTGTGTCAGTTTCTGCCCTGCAAACCGGTTCATCTGTACCATTTATCTAGGTTCCACATATATGCGTTAATATAAGATATTTGTTTTTCTTTTTGTGACTCACTTCACTCTGTATGACAGTCTCTAGATCCATTCACGTCTCAACAAATGACCCAATTTCAGTCCTTTTTATGGCTGAGTAATATTCCATTGTATATATGTACCACATCTTCCTTATCCATTCGTCGGTCGATGGGCATTTAGGTTGCTTCCATGACCTGGCTATTGTAAATAGTGCTGCAATGAACATTGGGGTGCATGTGACTTTTTGAATTATGGTTTTCTCTGGGTATATGCCCAGTAGTGGGATTGCTGGGTCATATGGTAATTCTATTTTTAGTTTTTTAAGGAACGTCCGTACTGTTCTCTTTTACGTTCCCACCAACAGTGCAGGAGGGTCCCCTTTTCTCCACACCCTCTCCAGCATTTGTTGTTTGTAGATTTTCTGATGATGCCCATTCTAACCGGTGTGAGGTGATACCTCACTGTAGTTTTGATTTGCATTTCTCTAATAATTAGTGATGTTGAGCAGCGTTTCATGTGCTTCTTGGCCATCTGTATGTCTTCT
>NC_041221.1:131458872-131459235 GCF_002837175.3 Physeter macrocephalus
TTACTCTAGGAGGTGGATCAAAAAAGATCTTGCTGTGATTTATGTCAAAGAGTGTTCTTCCTATGTTTTCCTCTAAGAGTTTTATAGTGTCCGGTCTTACATTTAGGTCTCTAATCCATTTTGAGTTTATTTTTGTGTATGGTGTTAGGGAGTGTTCTAATTTTGTTCTTTAACATGTAACTGTCCAGTTTTCCCAGCACCACTTATTGAAGAGACTGTCTTTTCTCCATTGTATATCCTTGTCTCCTTTGTCATAGATTAGTTGACCATAAGTGCGTGCGTTTATCTCTGTGCTTTCTATCTTGTTCCATTGATCTTTGTTTCTGTTTTTGTGCCAGTACCATATTGTCTTGATTACTGTAG
>NC_041221.1:131459446-131460181 GCF_002837175.3 Physeter macrocephalus
AGTCATTTTCACAATGTTGATTCTTCCAATCCAAGAACATGGTATATCTCTCCATCTGTTGGTATCATCTTTAATTTCTTTCATCAGTGTCTTATAGTTTTCTGCATACAGGTCTTTTGTCTCCCTAGGTAGGTTTATTCCTAGGTATTTTATTCTTTTTGTTGCAGTGGTAAATGGGAGTGTTTCCTTAATTTTGCTTTCACATTTTTCATCATTAGTGTATAGGAATGCAAGAGATTTCTGTGCATTAATTTTGTATCCTGTAACTTTACCAGATTCACTGAGTAGCCCTAGTAGTTTTCTGGTGGCATCCTTAGGATTCCCTATGTATAGTAAGTATCATGTCATCTGCAAACAGTGACAGTTTTACTTCTTCTTTTCCAATTTGTATTCCTTTTACTTCTTTTTCTTCTCTGATTGCCGTGGTTAGGACTTCCAAAACTATGTTGAATAATAGTGGTGAGAGTGGACATCCTTCTCTTTTCCTGATCTTAGAGGAAATGCTTTCCATTTTTCACCACTGAGAATGATGTTTGCTGTGGGTTTGTCATATATGGCCTTTATTATGTTGAGGTAGGTTCCCTCTATGCCTACTTTCTGGAGAATTTTTATCATAAATGGGTGTTGAATTTTGTCAAAAGCTTCTTCTGCATCTATTGAGGTGATCATATGGTTTTTCTCCTTCAGTTTGTTAATATGGTGTATCACATTGATTGATTTGTGTATATTGAAGAA
>NC_041221.1:131460739-131461094 GCF_002837175.3 Physeter macrocephalus
TTTTGTTTGTTCTTCTTTCTCTAGTTCCTTTAGGTGTAAGGTTAGATTGTTTATTTGAGATTTTTCTTGTTTCTTGAGGTAGGCTTGTATAGCTATAAACTTCCCTCTTAGAACTGCTTTTGCTGCATCCTATAGGTTTTGGATCATCATGTCTTCATTGTCATTTGTCTCTAGGTATTTTTTAATTTCCTCTTTGATTTCGTCAGTGATCTCTTGATTATTTAGTAATGTATTGTTTAGCCTCCATGTGTTTGTGTTTTTTACGTTTTTTCCCCTGTAATTCATTTCTAATCTCATAGCGTTGTGGTCAGAAAAGATGCTTGATATGATTTCAATTTTCTTAAATTTACTGAGG
>NC_041221.1:131462049-131462518 GCF_002837175.3 Physeter macrocephalus
TAATTTTTCTTTGTCTTTAATTTTTGCCAATTTGATTACTGTGTGTCTCAGCATGTTTCTCCTTGGGTTTATCCTGTATGGGAGTCTCTGTGCTTCCTGGACTTGGGTGGCTATTTCCTTTCCCATGTTAGGGAAGTTTTCGACTATAATCTCTTCAAATATTTTCTCGGGTCCTTTCTCTCTCTCTTCTCCTTCTAGGACCCGTATAATGCGAATGTTGTTGCATTTAATGTTGTTTCAGAGGTCTCTTAGGCTGTCTTCATTTCTTTTCATTCTTTTTTCTTTATTCTGTTCCACAGCAGTGAATTCCACCATTCTGTCTTCCAGGTCACTTATCCGTTCTTCTGTCTCAGTTATTCTTCTATTGATTCCTTCTAGTGTAGTTTTCATTTCAGTTATTGTATTGTTCATCTCTGTTTGTTTGTTCTTTAATTCTTCTAGGTCTTTGCTAAACATTTCTTGCATCTTC
>NC_041221.1:131462729-131487488 GCF_002837175.3 Physeter macrocephalus
CTCTGCCTTTTCATTTTGTCTGTCTTTCTGTGAATGTGGTTTTTGTTCCACAGGCTGCAGGATTGTAGTTCTTCTTGCTTCTGCTGTCTGCCCTCTGGTGGATGAGGCTATCTAAGAGGCTTTAGCAAGTTTCCTGATGGGAGGGACTGGTGGTGGGTAGAGCTGGGTTTTATGGTGGGCAGAGCTCAGTAAAACTTTAATCTGCTTGTCTGCTTATGCGTGGGGCTGGGTTCCCTCCCTGTTTGTTGTTTGGCTTGAGGCGACCCAATACTGGAGCCTACCCTGCTCTTTGGTGGGGCTAATGGCGGATTCTGGCAAGGCTCACGCCAAGGAGTTCTTCCCAGAACTTCTGCTGCCAGTGTCCTTGTCCCCATGGTGAGCCACAGCCACCCCCCGCCTCTGCCCGAGACCCTCCAACACTAGCAAGAAGGTCTGGTCCAGTCTCCCCTGGGGTCACTGCTCCTTCCCCTGGGTCCCAATGCACACACTACTTTGTGTGTGCCCTCCAGGAGTGGAGTCTCTGTTTCCCCCAGTCCTTTCGAAGTCCTGCAGTCAAATCCGGCTAGCCTTCAAAGCCTGATTCTCTAGGAATTCCTCCTCCCACTGCTGGACCCCCAGGTTGGGAAGCCTGATGTGGGGCTCAGAACCTTCACTCCAGTGGGTGGACTTCTGAGGTATAAGTGTTCTCCAGTTTGTGAGTCACCCACCCAGCAGTTATGGGATTTGATTTTATTGTGATTGCGCCCCTCCTACCGTCTCATTGTGGCTTCTCCTTTGTCTTTGGATGTGGGGTATCTTTTTTGGTGAGTTCCAGTGTCTTCCTGTCGATGGTTGTTCAGCTGTTAGTTGTGATTCTGGTGTTCTCACAAGAGGGAGTGAGATCACGTCCTTGTATTCCACCATCTTGGTTCTATACCTCCGTGAAGTATGTTATATTGATGAAAAGTTTTATTTCCTCCAAAGAGTGTGAATCTAGTATTTACTCTGGACTGAGAGCTGACCAATTTGTCCAGCCCAGCCATGCTTTTCCAGCTAGTTGGCTAAATGGTGATTCTAAAGAGAATACTGGGATACTGACTGACATTTTCTGTAAGATTGTTAAAGCCAGAGAGCAGAATGAATTCAGGCTGCTTATGTAAGGGAAGAATCCTAGCTCTGAGAGGTGTGATTGCTTATTTTAAATGAGGGTACATATGGTATGTTGAGCGCCCCTCCGAGGCAGGTGTCAGCACTGGCCTTGCACCCTCCCCTCAGTGCCTGGTGAATGCTGTGCCTCAGCTCTGTGGCCTTTTAATGGGTGTCACACACATGACCAGGAGAAAGCAGTTTGAGCAGTCTGAGTTTCGGTAGTGGCAGGGATGGTGTACCCTCAAACTGAACTAACCTTTGGTCAAATACTTGGATCTGACTGCTTAGTACAGACTTGGAGCTGCTGAGATGATAGTTTGGGCCTGAGACCACAGTGCTTTAATAATGTTGTTAGATTGTATGAGATGCAGAATTCCAAAGTTGGGACCGTGGCCTGTACCCTGTGAGTACTTAGTATATGAATTGATGAATTATGAAAATATTAAAATTGCTCTATAGTAATATTAAGAAAGCTTAGAGGAGGACCCCTCCTACACTTTTGGTAGGAATGTAAATTGGTGCAGCCACTATGGAGACAGTATGGAGGTTCCTCAAAAAACTAGAAATAGAACTACCATATGATCCAGCAATCCCACTACTGGGCATATATCCAGACAAAACTATAATTCAAAAAAATACATGCTGGGACTTCCCTGGCAGTCCAGTGGTTAAGACTCCACGCTTCCACTGCAGGGGGCGCAGGTTCACTTCATGGTCGGGGAACTAAGATCCTGCATGGCGCACAGTGCAGCCAAAAAAAAAAAAAAGAACATGCATGCACCCCTATGTTCATAGCAGCACTATTTACAATAGCCAAGACATGGAAACAGCCTAAATGTCCACTGACAGAGGAATGGATAAAGAAGATGTGGTACATATCTACAATGGAATATTACTCAGCCATAAAAAAGAATGAAATAATGCCATTTGCAGCAATATAGATGGACCTAGAGATTATTATACTAAGTGAAGTAAGTCAGAAAGAGAAAGACAAATAGCATATGATATCACTTATGTTTTGAATCTCAGATACGACACAAATGAACCTATCCAGGAAACAGAAACAGACTCGCAGACATAGAGGACAGACTTGTGGTTGCCAACGAAGAAGGGGGTGGGGAAGGGATAGACTGGGAGTTTGTGATTAGTAGACGCAAACTATCACACAGAGAGTGGATAAACAACAACGTCCTGCTGTATAGCACAGGAAACTGTATTTAATATCCTCTGATAAACCATAATGGAAAAGAAATTAACACAACATTGTAAATCAACTATATACTTCAATTTAAAAAAAAAGAAACCTTGGAGGAAAGTTTATAACGTCATTTGATAGTACTTTTCTGCTGACCCATGGATCCCTATGGTTCCAATCCAGAAGGTTCTTCGGGAGCTGCACTACTGTCTCCCTCCCGTCCCTGCCCCTACCTCCTCTCCCTTGACGGCAGCGGTGGTTCCTGTTTCTTGCGTATCCTTCCAGAAAAAGTGCACATCCTGTACTGCTGACTTTTAACACTTTGTTTCTTTTGCCACAGGACCTTATGGATTTTCTCAACCCAAACGGTAGTGACTGCACTCTAGTCCTGTTTTACACCCCTTGGTGCCGATTTTCTGCCAGTTTGGCCCCTCATTTTAATTCTCTGCCCCGGGCGTTTCCAGCTCTTCACTTTTTGGCACTGGATGCATCTCAGCACAGCAGGTATCTTCCCTTAGTATCTTCCCTTAGTGGGGTTTCTGCCTCATCCTGTTGGATGATGGTTGCAGTTACTTGGAGGTCGTAATCAGTTAAGTTAGGAGCAGAGGAGGTAGGTTTGAGCTTGAGCTTTGAAATGGAACTGAGGGAGGGAGAAACAAGTGTGACTAGTGAGGATTGTCACATTCCCGAGGGAGACTTTCTGGAGGCCCCTTGAGAGGAAAGACTGTTCTCTGCGTGGTGGAATTCAGTGATGGCTCTGCCTGATGGCAGGGGTGGGGGCAGAGGACGTTTTAGGGTCCAGGCCAGACTGAATTAGCAAAATTAGCATCCAAAGTAGGGTCTTCCTTTGTGACTTTCATCTGCAGCTTAGGTTCCCACCCTGGCAGCCTAACTCTCGGCACCTGTTTTATGTCTACTAAGGATTTCTTTCTTTCCTTTTCATTTTTTTCTTTCCTTCTTTCCCTCCTTCCTTTTCTTTCTTCATGCTTACATTTATTCTTGCATGCGTGTTCTTAGTAGACATTCAATAAATTTGACGAATTATTTTAGGCGTTTGAAATACATTTACCCTTGCTTTATATTCTTTCATATTGTTCAGTGGGGTTTTTGTCTTTTCTGAATGTTCAGTAAGGTAAGTAACAAAGAACTTTGTGCAGATGTTGTATATTTCCCCTGTGACTGTGCCTGGGGTTATAAACTGTGTACTCCCCTCCTCCTCTGAGTCAGATGCTGCTTATTAGCAGGTCACAAGGAGGTTGTGTGTGAATAAATTTGGAAAGTCTGGAAGATAGTCAAGTTGGTGGTGAAAATGAGGCACTGATTTTCAGGGTGGGTAATGGAACTGCCAGTGTTTACCTGAAATTGTTTATGAAGAAAGAAATTGCCCAACAAATTAGTAATTCCCACAAAGCCTTCAGGGAAAGATCTCAGTGGCCAGGCTCAAGGTTACAGACTGATTGGAAGGACATTCAAGGTCATTGTCCAGCTTTGACTGGGCTCTCCACTGCCCCCAAGCCAGCAGGGCTGGCTCCAAGCACCTGCTTAGTACTGTTTGGTTATGGGTCTGATACTAACCCCCATGCTGCCCCCCAATCCCTGCAGGTTTTTATCATCTCCTCTGTCCCTTCTTCATCTCCATGCATCCTTCTCAGTGCCTGGTATGGTGCCTCAATTATGGAGAATAGAGGATACTTGCTCTTACTGTATGGCGTGGGACATGTGTTTGCCTCATGTTAATATTTATGTTACAGCGTGTTTACAAAAGAAAAAATCCAGATCATACGATATTATCATTTACTTCTGGGGGTAACTGAGGCTTAAAAAGGTTAAATAATCTGTCCAAAGGTCACACAGCTGGTTCAGTGGCAGAACTGAGGCTTGAACCCTGAGCGTTTTGACTCTGGAACTTATACCACTACTCTGTATTCTGTAAAAGTGAAACAGTACTGCTGAGGTCCTATTACTTCTGAATTGTCCTGCCTTAATTGTGAACTTCCTGGTGTGTTTGCTAGGTTGTAGATTCCTTTGCACCAACTCACTAACCTAAATGCTTAAGTTGAATCTTTTATGAGGGTTGGAGATGGGCATTCTGCAGAGTCTGAAATTTCTTCTGTTAGGTAAATTGACATAGTATGCTTTGTTCATAAATTAGAATTATCTGGTCTGATCTGTTTTGGCTGTTAAAAACAGAACTAGTGGAATAATTGTGTCATGGGCAGCTCCATGTTGTAATAAAAAGCAACTCAGAGAACAGAACACGAATGCCCCCAACCATGACCCACGAGGAAGGCTGTCAGGAGCAACTACAAGCCTGTTGTTTCAATATCAGAAGCCTCCATAGGTCACAGGAAACTGATCCTTTCTCATTTATTTCCATCCATTTTGATATGGTAATTGTGTGAGGAAGCCCACTGTTAATTCAGGTTTTCTGACTGACTTCTCTCTCTTGTAGCCTTTCTACAAGGTTTGGCACTGTAGCTGTTCCTAACATCTTGTTATTTCAAGGGGCTAAACCAATGGCTAGATTTAATCATACAGACCGAACACTGGAAACGCTGAAAATCTTCATTTTTAACCAGACAGGTATGTAGAACACTGTAGAAGAAGACATTTTATTGCTGGAGGAATGTGCCTTGTGTGGGTTCGGATCTGCTACAGTATTATCCTTAAGTGAAGGATTCAGGATTGGCTTTGGGATATAAAACTTCTTTTCTAATGAAATGTTAAGATCCTGTTAAATGTCTCCCAGTCAGTGGCAAGCTTAACATGAATAGGTAATACTAATATGATTATAGATACCTTTGAAAAATATAACAGCTTTATTGAGATAAAATTCACATACTATATACCTCTAGATACTGTTTTACATACATTATTCATTTAAGTATAATATTTACACAAAAATATGCATCAATCACTAGTGTACGTGGCATTGAATTTTCACAGAGTGAACACCCTGAGTAACCAGTACTCAGAAAGAGAACATCACCAGTCCCCTTTCAGCACTATCACTCCTGTCCTCACAAAGATAACCACCATCTTCACTCCTAACACCATAGTGTAGTGTTCCTTGTTTTTGACTTTTATATTAATGGAGACGTACAGTATGGATCCTTCCATGTCTGGCTGATTTCACTGACCATTATGTTTATGGGATTCATCTGCATTGTTGTGTATGGTTGTGTTTTATTCATGTTTGTTGCTGTATAGAGTTCTATTTATTAATTCATTTGTAGATGCTATTTTAATTCCTTAATATTTGCCAAAACATAGGGCCTTATTTTTATCCTGTAAAAATTTGAGCACTGTACATTGATGAAATTTCCTTTGTTGGAAAATTCATTCCTCAAAAGCTTTAATGCCTGTTATGAGCACCCCTCTTCTTCCTGAAATATATTCACTGGAAGTAAATAAAAATTATAACATACCTTCCATATATTCTTAGCTGCATGTAATGACTTATATCTAACACAGAAGAACAAAAAACTGAGTTACCTCACAGGAGTAAAAGGCTTCTTACCAGGTAGTTAGTTATTCCAAGTTTTGTCCTGGACCCCTGGTTGTCGTTTAGATTGATATGGACAGGGGGAGCCATTTTGCTCAGTGCTCTCAGAAAACTTAGAACAAAATGAAATCTAGGAGTCACAGCATCTTTGGTAATCACTGATCCCAGTGGTGGTTAGTTGTTCTAACAATTCTTCTTTTTTTTTTTTTTTTTTTAAATGAGCTCAGCTTAACTTTTTTTTTCTTTTTTTTTTGGCCGTGCCACATGGCATGTGGGATCTTAGTTCCCCGACCAGGGAATGAACCTACACCCTGCAGTGGAAGCGTGGAGTCTTAACCACTGGACTGCCAGGGAAGTCCCCTAACAATTCTTTCAGTAAATTATTTAAAAGCATTTTGAATTTAGCATTACTTACCCTGTGAAAACATTCTGTAGACTCCTAAGAATAGCTTTACTAGTTGTTGAACATTGGTCTTGAAAGAGAGCAAAAGACAACTCATACAGTGAGTGCACTGACTAAGACCTTTCTGGTGAGTTCACTGAAATTCTAGTGTTTTAGCTTTGAACAGCTGAATGGATTCCTGCTCCTTTGATGTGGTGGGGAGAAGGGCAAGTTACAGATTACACTGACAGACAAGTGAAACCCATCCCAGATATACTAGCTGTGGTGTTTATTTTAAGACTGCATATCATTTTGCATACCATGCAGAATACTTAAGAAAATTCTGTAGCGGGTATTTTTTCTATCTCATGTGAAACAACTGATTTCTCTTTCAGGTATAGAAGCCAAGAAAAATGTGGTGGTAACTCAAGCTGACCAAATAGGTCCTCTTCCCAGCACTTTGATAAAAAATGTAGACTGGTTGCTTGTATTTTCCTTATTCTTTTTAATTAGTTTTATTATGTATGCTACTGTTCGAACTGAGAGTATTCGATGGCTAATTCCAGGACAAGAGCAGGAACATGCGGAGTAGTGATAGACTCAAAGGAAAGTTGGAAAGAATTTCAATCCTTCATTTCAGAAATTAACACTGCAATTTCATACATTTTCTCCAGTGAAGCGCTGACTTACAACTTCAGTCAGATTGAAAGAATCATGTGTTTGCTGAACTGTTGAATGTGTAAAAAAATTATAAACTGGTGTTTCTAACTAGTATTATAATAAGCAAATGCAAAAATATTCCATAACATTCAGTAAAAATTCTTGTTTATACTACTTGAACATTACCCAGTACTTAAGGGAGTAATCCAGTTTGACATGTGAAGATGTATTCTGGTGGAATAATGAGTAGAATGACAGTATGCTTACTATATAGAGGCAGAAATAGGACTTTCAGATTATAGTTTTAGAAAACTCTTGATTTCTTGTATATGTCTAAGAAAGTTGGTTTTCTGTTCATTTGCCATTTCTCTCCCAGATTCAGTAAGCAGGGAAGTGTTCTTTTATGGGAAGAATAATTAGGATTGATAAGTGTGCCCTTACAAGTAGCAACCAATGGGAAAATAAAGAGTCGAATACCTTGGTGTTCATGATCTCTGATTTCACTGAAAGTATTTGAAGTGGTTTAAGAAGTTGTTTCTGGGTAAGGCAGATATTAATCAGCATGCACTAATTAAACCTTAAAATGTTCTTGGAATTGTGCTAGGTTTAGTGAGAGTCAAAAGAAATATAAAGTACTGTTGTTGCCCACAAGTTGATTCTAGTCTAGTTTAGGATACATGTAGAAAAGAGATAACATGTAATTTACATAAACTTTTTGAAAAGCTGTTTCTAAAAGATCCCTTAAATTCAGGTATGACAGCTGACTACATAATGATAAACTACTTTTATATGGATCATTTCCAGAGCTTTAGATAGAATAGTTCATAAGGCATCCTAAATTCTATGAAAATAGAACCTTAGATGAGTCTCCTTCTCAGAGTAACATTGGTTGAGAGTTTACAATGTTATGTGTCATGCTGTGGACAGCTCTGGCTGGGGTAGTCACTGGCAGGAGGGGACCATAGCTCAGAACAGTACCATTATTACTTCCATTTTACAAATGAGCAAACAGGAATATTGAGGTTAAATAACTTACCTAGGTTACATACACAGTACATTGATGAAGCTGGGATTTGAACCTTCATGTGTATGTTTATCTGTATGTATAAGAAAAGAAACCTCTAATTATTCCATCTCTTATAATAATAACTAACATTTGAATATTACTGTGTGTGCCAGCTACTGTTTGAGGTGCTTGACATATACCGTTTCATTTATCTGTACAATAGCCCTCTGAGATTGACACCACTCTAAAATGAGTAAATGAGGTCCTAAATAACTTGCTCTTGGTTATACAGCTTCCAGTGGTGGAACCCAGCTTCAAACCTAAGCATTCTGATTCCAGAGCCTCTATGTGGGTTGGTACCAAGTCCTGCCATGGCTCAGGCAACCATCGTATGCCTATCACTCCAGTCTTTCTCTTATGTGTGTTTCCCATACTTGTAGTCATGATATAGTGTCTTTTTTTTTCTTCTTTTGCTTAACAAATGATAAATATTTCACTGTTGGTAATAGTTTTCCTAACTGTGGCTACATAATAGGCCTTTGAATAGATTCAGCATTACTTATCTAACCTGTCCTCTTTTGCTGGATTTATGGTTGTGTATATAGTCTTATTTCCTTGGGGGCAGATTCCAAGAGTGGGTGTTATCCTATCAAGGACACAGGAATTTTCATATTGTTTGATATGTAATGGGGCCCTATTCTAGTCTGGAGGGTGAGGAAAGGCTCCCAGGATGACCAACAGATCCATGGCTTTGCTTCTGACACTTAGCTCAGACAAACTACAGAGTTTCCCCTGGAGGGAAATGTGGAGCAGGGCTGCTCCCTGGAGGGGAGGTGCAAGTGTGGAGGGTCAGCCGGAAGCACTGGTGTTGAGGGACAGGGAAGCAGATGGGGGAAGGAAGTGGTCCAAGACCAGCTAAACCACCCCAAGCCAAACATGTCTGTCGAGAACACCGTGTACCAGGAACCAATGCCAGGAGGGGACTGCAACTACATGGAGGATAGCAAGGATCATCACAATGCCAGCCACCAGGGATATAAGTCCAAACACTTCTGTCCATGACTTCTTGGTATCAGAGTTGCCAAGGAAAACAACATGGTCAAGCACTGGATGGAAGTGTTTTTATTCACTTAGAGACAGCAAGATCAGTCACAGTAGTGTGCAGAGTGGCTCATGGGTGTCCCTCACCCCTAGCCTATGGCTAAAGAGCACCGCTCTAGTGCCATAGCATTGTGTGCCCCAAGGTCATTGACATCCATGCTTAAGCAGAACAAAGGAGCACGCATTCAGTCTGAAACAGGGAAGGACACCTTCACAGGCTGATAAGCCTGGCACAGTCTGTGTGGGCTCTTTTTTGGTAAGGAAGTGTTCCAGGTCCAAGGCCTCTTCTTATGTGAAAGACTGAGCAGGAGACTGCTTTTCTCAACAGTGTCCATTACAGAGGATGTGCCCAGTAAATCTTTGCTAAGGGACTTAAATCCTGCTAAGAGACTTACATGTGAGGGCAGGGCATTCACAGCCCCTACTGGTGGACATCACTTCCCCTGGGCCCTAACTAGCCTCCTGCTGCTGCTTTCATGACTAGAGCTGGACATGCCACAGTCTCGGACAGCGGTGTTAGGGAAGGAAAATGATGAAAGCAAACTACTGAAAATGATGAGAGGTCTCCAACTTGTTACCTCAACAACTACCAGTTCATTTCTCAGTTCTCACTTTAATGAGCAAGTTTCTATAGCATTTTTCATGACCCTAAAAACCCCAAATATTGGAAATACAATTTTAAATTCCAACCCTTGCCACTGTCCACCTAAGGCATCAGGCAAAGGAAACTAGAATGTCTTAGATAAATGCCTTGACACCAGTGACATCTGATGAAAGTCTACAGCAAGATTGCTCTGCTGAGTTTTCATCAAGTGGGCAAAAGCGAAGAAGATGGGTTGGGCCATAAGTCTGAATTTTAGACTGTTTTGGGTAAAAAGGCTTTACTTTTTCCAAGTCCACATGAGAAATAAAACCAAATGCTAGCAACTGCTAAGTTGAACTTAAATGGACTCATTGTTTTAAAAAAATATTCTTGAGTGTATTGCTATGTCCTCTGCAAAACTGCTTATATTATTAATTTGCTTAAACTATTTAGTAAAAAAAGATACAAGTGATATACTAAAACCCACTGAATTGTACACTTTAAAGGGTGAATTTTATGGTATGTGCATTACACCTCAAAAAGAAAAAAAGGCAAATAAAGGAGGAATGATAAGAGAATAAAATACTAATACAAATATAAAAAAGAAAGAATACTCCTTTTGTCGAAAAATAAATATATTTAAAAAATTTATCTAAATCTGTCCACATGTATCTCCGAGGTGCCTAACTGTGTGCCGTGCGTGTGCTACCTTCTAGAGAGCACTATGAGCTAGGTTTTCCAAATTATTTTATGTAGGCAAAGACAGATGAGCCAGTTTGCCCAGGGCATTGGCAGCTAAGTTATAACAGAGCAGAGCTTACTTTCCAACCGGCGGCTCCCTGGCTTATAAGGCCCTTATGTGGATCACTATGATTGACTCTATCGCGGGTAGAGGGGAGTGGTCCCCAATCACCCCCCGCCCCTCTGCAGCTCATCTGTTCCTGCCCCTGCCTGCGACGTCCTCCCGCCCGCGCGGACTGTTCGCCCCACCACCCAGAAGGGAGCCCAGTGCGGTTATACGGTCGGCGACAACCCGAGGCCCGGACACCGAAGAGCGAAGCGGAGGTCCATACTCATCGCCTCGCCAGCACGCCTACCGCTCTCGCACAGGCGGGAAACCCGGCACCGGGCGGGGATGACGGAGATGGGCCACAGAGCCGGGGCTGACAGCATCTGGGCCTGCGGAAGCCTGCCGGGGGCCTGCCGCGCATCCGCCTAGATGCCAGCAGCGTCGCCGGCCATTGAAGCATCTGGGGGCCTTCCGGGGCAGGTCCACGTCTGGGCCTGCGCGGCGCGGGGCCGGGTTGTGCGGGAAGTCCTGGGCCGTGGCTGGGAGCTGCCCGCTCGGCCCCTGACTCCGGGCAGGGGCGGGCAGGCAGCGCGCCGGGCAGCCCTCGGCCAGAGATTATGGCTGCGGCGCTGGGGGCGCGAGGGTCGACGCGGCGTTGGTTCGCGGCGCTGCGGGGCAGGAGCCAGAGCCTCGCGGCCATGGTGAGTGCCGAGGGCTCGCGGTGCGGGAGGAGGGCGAGGCCCCGCCGTGCCGGCCGAGGGGCGGAGGGGCCGGGCCTTCGGGCTCGGACTTTGGGTAGGCACGTTTGGGCACCTGGCACCTGCCCGACGCGCTGGTCTGAGACAAGGGTGCCCGCAGCATGTGACAGTTTTCCCTTGGCCTAGAATTCCGTCGTAGCCTACGAAATTGCCAACCGGAAAACAAACCAGGACGACTTTCGTTAAAAAAAAAAAAAGTGAATACGAAAAGTAGTTGTGAAAATATTTCACGGTTAGGGACTCTTTATGTGATTAAGGTGGCGTTGGGTCCTCTAGATTGTGCGCTCGGTGAGAGCAGGCACCGTCTCCGTCTCGGCTCGCTTGCTGTGAACGGGGCACCGAATGTTGAATTAACTCATTTGCCTTGGTGTTAATTTTTTTGAGGAATTACCAATAAATTTTTTTTTGGTTGTACATTGATTCTTTCCTCTTCCGAGGGGCGTCCCGTCCGTTTCCCCGCTTTAGAAGTTAACATATTGGGGGGTAAGTTAACTTGAGGGAAAGTTTTAACTTGCAGCACCACCTAGTGGGAAAATACTGCATTAAACTCACCATTTCATTTTCTTAGATTGCCAGAGCCCATTTGGCAGTTTGAAATTCTTTAATAGAAGAAATGTAAAATAACTCGATGATGGAGAAGATGAGCACTCTGTTTTGTGGCCATTAAGGTGAGAACGCAAGATGAGTGCTTACTGTCACCGAGGCGTGTCCCAAGGCATACCTGTGTCTAGGGTGCTGGTGATCAAATAAAATTGTGGGGTTTGGGGAGGGATGAATAGACAGCCGCGATTGGAGTGGCTGCCACGTGCCAGGCTCTCTGCTGGGTGCCTTCACACTTAAGATCTCTTTAAGCCTTTAAAAAATCTGGGCAGGTGGATATTGTAACATCCCCACTGTAGAACGCTGCTACTCAATGAGAGGCTAAGTGATTTATTCAGCACCCACAGCTGAAAGTAACAAAGCTAGGCTTCGAATCAAGGTTGATCTCCAAATCCTATGCTTTCCCCTGTCGCTCCCCACACCTCCCACAGGAAAAAAAAAAGTCCACCACAAAGGGTTCTGGAGAGGGTATATCCCCAAGGGGACCATTTGTGTTATGTAGGTGAAGTGACTCCATTTCACAGTCCTGAACACAGTCCCTTTTCCTAGGCAGACATCTGTGGTGAGCACACGTTGACCTCACTGGGGATGTGGATGGTGGAGAGGGCGGAGGAAAATAGCTCAGAGTGTGCTCCACAGACTCCGGGTGACTGCTGCATTGCCCACAACATGGTTAATAGTTTTCTTTGCAGCTACTCAGAGATTCCAAAATAGTTTGAGTTGAGTTAAAATATTTATTTAATAAAAATTTTAGCTTATTTCCTATAGCAGGTCTTTATGTGAAATTTTTCAGAGCTGTCATTGTAAAGCTAATCGATACATTGGTTCTTAATAGTAAATGGTTTTTGATAACAAGCCTTTAAATGTTTTTATTTAATTAAGAGGTATTCTCACTTTCTCTTTTGTTAGTTGTAGGGAAGGGTAGCTGGCCTAGCAAGGAAGAGAAACTAGAAAATTGGCTCATTAGCATCCTTTTGTCCTCCTTGTAGAATAAGTTGTCTTTAAGGTTACTTACTTTGCCTTCTTAATTACGTTGATGTCAATGATAAAGGGTTGTAGGATTTCTGAAGTGGGAATGGGTTGAAGTTTCATGGCAGAGGATACAGCTCAGCCCCCGGTTGCCCTTTGATAAAGAGCCCTCACATTAGTTCAGTCTTTCTGGGTGCCAGTCCCTCCCTCATCTGAGACGACAGTAACCCTGCATATAGGGAAGACAGGAGGTACTGGTGGGCACTTATGCCAGAGAGAGAGCATAGCTCTTCTGACTTCTCCTAGAGTGTCCTTATCTTCTGTCTGACATGCAGCTTAGAGTTCTTTCAGTTAAAAAACAAGTAGCATGGAAAGTGTGGCCCTGTTAACCAATAGAATTCCGGATTTGGGAATGTCATCACCAGGATGGGTAGGAACAAGGTGGACAGTTGCGCACAAGTTCTTCCGACTGGGCAGCGCTCTGGCCAGACAGCTGAGGGAGTTTGTCTTACCAGGGGCTTTTTACCTGTAGTCCAGAGGGTCTGTGGACACCCAGAAGTTATTATACAAAATCCCCTGTAAATGTGCATTTGTTTTTTCCTCTTTGAGGATTGGTTTTCATTACAATTGAAAGGGGATTGTGAACCCAGATAGTTGAGACTCATGTGAGTAAGGACTGAAGGCTACTAAGGTGCTGTGGGACCATCCAAAGAGCAGTAGACCAGGAGTTTAGAGCCCTGGGTTCCAATTCTGGTTATGCTGATGGACTTGCAGGGTTTCCTTGGGTGGGTGTGTTTGCCGCAGTTTCCCAAGTCCTGGAGTGCTGGCCAATGGTGATGACCTTTGGTAAGATGGACAAATGGTTGATCTCAGCTGTGTCTGTAATAAACCAGAGAAGCTGAATTGTAAAGTTTGAGGCATATGTAAGGGGTGATAAACCCACATACACTGGAGACAGCTTATTCTGTACAGAGCTAGCCTTGTTTTTGTCTGTTTTTTGAGAATTTTGTATTTTGAGAACAAAGTAATCAAAGATGGTTAGAAGTTTTTGCCCTTAAGACTTTTTTCCACCTCTCTACATAAGGTAAAGAGCAATAAATTTATTTGAATTTAACCAAACCTCTACATTTCAGGTTTTAAATGTGTTCTTTTCATAGTCAGCAGATGCTCACTGGTTGACAGCAGAGGAGAGGAACCAAGTTATACTTGACCGTAAAGCAGCAGGATGGTCGGAATTAAGTGAGAGAGATGCCATCTACAAAGAGTTCTCTTTCAAAAATTTTAATCAGGTAATTATTACATATTCCTGCTTGTACCATGGTCTATTTTTGTCACCTTAGGCTGTAACTCTTTCTAATACTACTGGTTGTCTGGTGCCCTGTGGATCCAAGATCCCAATCCTTTCTTCCTTAAAAATTCAGTGATAGTTACTCCTTCCTTGTTGACAGTTGCTACCACCCAACAGGGTGATTCTCAGCTCTAGGGGAAGAGGGTGATTTGTGTGATTTGGAAAATCAGATTCTGAAACCACTATTGCTCTGATTTGGTGTTGGTTAGGATATTTAATTTCCTTTCAAATTTTGAATAACATTAACAGAGAGTGTGAGCTTTTTATACTGATCAGAAGGGGACATGAGTAAAAACGGTTGAGAAACATAAACATGCTTGACTGATTTCCCCTACTTTTCTTGGATGGTTGTCAAATTTTCTTTCTCCTTACAGTTGCATTTCTGTCTCTAAATCATCTCCCATGCTGCACCCTCTTCTCAGATTGGCTCATTTTCTCCAAGCCCAATAGCCAGCCCTTGAAGCTTTTCTTTCTTTCTTTTTTCTTTTTAATAAATTTATTTATTTATTTATTTATTTATTTATGGCTGCGTTGGGTCTTTGTTGCTGCGCGCGGGCTTTCTCTAGTTGTGGTGAGCGGGGGCTACTCTTTGTTGCGGTGCGCGGGCTTCTCACTGCATGGCTTCTCTTGTTGCGGAGCACGGGCTCTAGGCGCCTGGGCTTCAGTAGTTGTGGCTCACAGGCTCTAGAGCGCAGGCTCAGTAGTTGTGGCACACGGGCTTAGTTACTCCACGGCCTATGGGATATTTCCGGACCAGGGCTCGAACCTATGTCCCCTGCATTGGCAGGCGGATTCTTAACCACTGCGCCACCAGGGAAGTCCTGAAGCTTTTCTTAAAAGCTGGTCCCTGCCTTGGAGAGTCAGCCTTAACAGGGGAACTGTTCCATTAGGGCCCCACCCTGTTTAAAGAGTCGTCTCCCATCAGTTCTTACTCCATAGCATTTATATAAGGTCAGTGCTTTAGGCTATTCCATGTTTGTTCAGTTAGTTTGACAATCCTCTGGACAGATTTATTGTTTTTGTTTATATTAGGTGTCAGCATCTAGAAGGCAGAGATCCTGTTGGCTTAAGTAACTGTCTATTGTACATAACACAGTTCTGGGTACAAACAAACATTTGATAAATGCAGACATTGATTACAGTGTTTGCTTGTTTCTGGAAGGGTTTCTGAGGACCAGATTGCCACCAAAGAAACCTTGACATGTTTTCCTAGTAAATGCCGTTGGCTGCACTGTGCTGCATGCCCTATTCTGGTCTCCATCCATCTGGCTGCCAGCCTTCTGCTGTGTCTCCAACTCCTGAGGAAACCTGGACCAAGCCGACTCCTTGTCCCTGCTGCCCCACATGCTCGATGGCTCTTGTCAGGGGCTTAGCACTCTGTGGCTGGTGGCAGGGAATCCCATTGGTACAGTAAGCTTGTGCATAAGCTCTAGGTAGCATTTTCCAAGCTTATTAAAATTCTTACAGGTGTACAGCCTGACTTCTTTAAACCTGGGCTAATTTATTGGGCTTGAACATGTGGCTTAAAGTACATGAGTGGTGTTGCCTCAGACCCTGCCCATGAGTCAGTCATCCAGCCCCACGCTAACCTTGTGCTCAGGGTACTTTCGGAAATGGTGGGGGGAAGGGAAGCTGTGCAGGGTATCCTTGATTAATTGTAACGTTATTCACCAGGACATTTAATTTTCCTGGCTTTCCCCCCACCACCCCCTTCACTCACCTTTTAGGAGAAAGAGGCAGGCGACGAGAAAATCAGCTGATGTCAGGGAATGTATTCAGAGAACCAGCACTGATATTATATCCTGGGGTTGGTTTTCTAGCCAGGCTCCTATGACTTCTGCATGTAATAGCCTGTAGTGGCAACTGATGTCATGAGAAGTGTCAATGCCCACCAGCCAAAGACCACCAGGAACATACCAATAGCTGGACAAGTTAGGCTTATTTCTTGTTGGCGGTGAGGAAGAGTGCACGCCATAGGGAACTGTGGGGCATCTCAGGAAGACGGTGTTGGAAAGACTTACTACCGGATTTGGGCTGGTGTTGGTGATTTTGGAGTCTTTAAGGATCAGAGCTTTGCTCTGGGTTGGATGCTGTCTGCAAATGGGCTCTTCTGTGATTCACTATTTTAATAAATCTTACCTAGAGGGAGAATGGACTAAAGTGGGGCCAAAGCTGAAACTGGTAAAGAAGCAGCAGTCACTTATTAGCCAGGAGAGGCAGGTGCTTGGTGTTTTGTGATTTGGACAATGTTCACGTTTTGTTTGTGTTGAGATATCATTGCAGAGTAATATCTGTGATACTCTGCATTACATTATTGTCATGATTACAATAATCATTACAAGAGTGGTTTTATTTTTGTCCTAATCCTTCATGGTCACAGAGTGGCCTTGTCTGATGTTGCTGTAGCTGTTCAGCACCAAGGCCGAGGTTTGGGTACCCGGCTGGCTCCTAGCAACTTGGAGGCCTAGGTGGTAGTCCAGGCCAGCTGCCAGGTGTCAGGGCTGCTTTTCCCTTTTTTCAACTAATGTTTAGAGTGATGACCCTCTGGCACTGATGGATCCTCACTTATCTTTCATTTATTTTTCAATACAGAAAAGGTATTTTTAAAAATTATAAAGCAATGATATAAAACATTAAAATAGGATGGTGTAAATAAAAATTTTCCCATTGCAACTACTTCCATCTTTTTACCTATTCTCTTCTAGTCTTTCTCCATATGTACAGTTTATTCACAATGTGGCAATTGTACAAGCAGTTAAATTTTTTTAAAGTAGTTTAATTTTTATTGTAAAAGTAATATTCATTAACAGATATTTATTAAGCACCTTCTCTGTGCCAGGCACTATTCTAAGCTCATGTAGCTCCCTTTCTAGCAGAGAAGATAGACAATAAACAAATGAACAAATAATATAATTTCACGTAGTGATTAAGTCATGAGGGAGTAGAAAGTAGGATATTGGGATGGGGAGTGACGGAGGGGTGAGCACACTATTTAAGATGGAGGGGGCCGGAAAGGCCTCTCTGGGGAAGGGACATCTGAGGCCTGAGTAATGTGAGGGAGCTGAGCATGTGAAGACTGAAGGAAGAGCATTTCTGGTGGAGGGAGAGCAAGTACCAAATTCCTGGAGCAGGAGTGATCTTGGTGTGATTGAGGAAGAGCCAGGGGGCCAGTTTCTGGAGCGGACAGAAAGGAGAAGAGGCCGAAGAGAGGGAGGGGCCAGAGCACTGGAGCCTTGTTGCCGTGCAAGGAGTTTGGATTTTGTTCTGTGAAGGAAAGCTGTTGGAGGATTTCAGGCAGAGAAGTGCCATTATTCAGTTTATGTTCTAAAAAGATCACCCTGGCTGTTATGCTGTGAACAGATGGTAGAAGGGCAAGAGTGGCAGCAGGCAGAATGTATAAGTTGCCATGTGATAGGCTAGGCAAGAGATGGTGAGAGACTATGGGGGAAGCAGGGGAATGTGGAGAGAAACGCAGGATTTCTCATTTATTTTAAAGATAGAAATGTCCAGACTTGCTGTTAGATTGGACGTGGGGGAAGGAGAGGGTCAAGGATGATCCCAAGGTTTTGGTGTAAGCTGTAGGGTAAAGGGTGGTGCCACTGGTACCATTTACTTGGCTGGGGAAAGTGGAGTGGAGAGCAGGGTAGGGAATTAAGAATTCCGTTTTGGACATGTCAGGTTTGAGATACTTACTAGTCACCCAAGTGGCATTATTGGATCAGCAGTTGGTGATATGAGGTCAGAGTTCAGGCTGGGGATAACAGTTTGAGAGCCGTCAGAGGGGATAATTGTCCTGGATCGGCAAAAGAGGGCAGGTGGAGGTGCAGGCACGGTACCTCCATTGTGATAGGAAAGAAGGCTGAGTGTATGTGTACAGATGCAGGTAGGTTGCCACGTTTGTCTTGGGAAGAAGAGGTAGTTTTCTCTTCTGATTGCTTCTATTTTTTTAGTGAAGTCATCAGTTGAGAATGAGTCGGGGTGGGAGGGGGGAGTGTTGGAGATCTGGAAAAATAGGAAAAGGCATGAAATAGTCCTCTTAGAGACTAAGACAGTGAAGGAATTGTGAAATGTGGTCGGTTGCTGGGCAGTTCTCAGTGTCACTGGAGATTTATGGGCGAACATTTAAGGTGAAGATCTCGTGTGTTTTGTCCAGCTGTGTTCAGCTGCTTGGGCAAAGGCTTGGAGTAGGTGCAGGGATGGGCTTAACAAGGGCTGAACTTTTTTTTTTTAATTTATTTTATTGAAGTATAGTTGATTTACAATGTTGTGTTAATTCCTGCTGTATGGTGATTCAGCTATATACACGCGTGCATGTGCACACACACACACATATTCTTTTTCATATTCTTTTCTATTATGGTTTATCACAGGATATCCCTGTGCTGTACAGCAGGACCTTGTTGTTTATCCACTCTCTGTGTGATAGTTTGCGTCTACTAATCACAAACTCCCAGTCTATCCCTCCCCCACCCCCTTCTTCCTTGGCAACCACAAGTCTGTCCTCTATGTCTGTGAGTCTGTTTCTGTTTCGTGGATAGGTTCATTTATGTTGTATTTTAGATTCCACATATAAGTGATAGCATATGCTATTTGTCTTTCTCTTTCTGACTTACTTCACTTAGTATAATAATCTCTAGGTCCATCCATGTTGTTGCAAATGGCATTATTTCATTCTTTTTTAGGGCTAAGTAATATTTCATTGTAGATATGTGCCACATCTTCTTTATCCATTCATCTGTCAGTGGACATTTATGTTGTTTCCATGTCTTGGCTATTGTAAATAGCACTGCAGTGAACATCGGGGGATGCATGTATCTTTTTGAATTATAGTTTTGTCCTGATATATACTCAGGAGTGGGATTGCTAGATCATATGGCAACTCTATTTTTAGTTTTTTTGAGGAACTTCCAAACTGTTTTCCATAGTGGCTGCACCAATTTACATTCCCACTAACAGTGTAGGAAGATTTCGTTTTCTCCACACCCTCTCCAGCATTTGTTATTTGTAGGCTTTTTCATGGTGGCCATTCTTACTGGTGTGAGGTGGTACCTCATTGTAGTTTTGATTTGCATTTCTCTAATAATTAGTGATGTTGAGCATCTTTTCATGTGGCTGTTGGCCATCTGTATGTCTTCTTTGGAGAAATGTCTATTTAGGTCTTCAGCCCAATTTTTGGATGGGTTGTTTGTTTTTTTTGTTATTGAGTTGTATGAGCTGTTAACAAGGGCTGAACTTTTGCCAGATGAGTGCAGTGGAGGAACAGGGGGCAAGGAAACTAAGGATGTGTGCAAGGGAGGGTCAAAACATTGGACTTTGGAGTCTAAGCTGGTGAGGAGGGAAGTGCAGTTGTTGTGATGTGGGAGATGGAAAGTGAAGAGGTCGGAGTGTCAAATAATATAAACTTTTTGGAGAGCAATTGGGTGATGTCTATCAACTTTTAAAATACCCATTGTCCAACAATACCCATTGTACGAATCTAGAAATTTATCTTCTAGGTACAGTCCCCCGTGTATGCCAGATGGGTATGAGAGGATGTCCACTCTAGCCTGTGGACCTGTAACTTTTTATTGTGAGCAGGCATTTCCACATGCCTGTGTATGCCTTGCTAAGACCATGTCTCCCTCACTGCAGCCCTGCCCTTAGCAGGAGTTAGGGGAGGCCCACTGTGCTGCATGTGACAGCACCTCTCCTGGCCTCAGCTTTACACGCTGGAGGGAGCCGTGGTCAGAGCTGATGACCCCCATCTCCCCTAAGAGACTTCACACTGGGTATTAGCATGTATTTTTTTAGTCTTTGCTGAATATATAGGTAAAAAATGTTCTGTTTTTTTGCTCAGTAGGGTATGAACATTTTACAGTTCTTTACATAGTCTTGTCTTTTTACTTACAATAAATCTTCAGGAGTAAGTTTACACTTGTTGGGTGTTACTTTTTTTTTTTTTTGGCCGTGCCTCTTAGCGTGTGGGATGTTAGTTCCCCGACCAGGGATGGAACCCACGCCCCCTGCAGTGGAAGCACAGAATCTCAACCACTGGACCACCAGGGAAGTCCCGGGTGTTACAGTTTTTAAGTGGTTTGCTTATGTAGCGTGTGTGAAATGGTATTATAAGTTTGCTTTAGAATCCATTTCTTTTATTACTATAGAAATTGAACCATACATTTTAGAAACCTTTTCATTGACCCTGGATGGAAAAGCTACTTCTCAAAGCTTTGGGTTATTCTAGGTTTTACCATAAGAAGTAGCTAGTAAAATATACTTGGACTTTTTTCCTCTTAGAGGTTTTATTCCAAAATATGGTTAGTTCCAAAGAGTCCACATGCATTTGATAGCTCAGATCGACGCAAATACTTAGCTAATATAAATGTGAAAATTCCTGAGGGATCCTAATGGCGTAGGTGGATGAAGTGGCCGTGGGTTTTGGTTGCCGTTAGCCCACTGTCTTTCCTCGGTGGCGTTGCAAAGGTAATGGTGAGACTCCATGGGTATTCCGAGCATGGCAGTGCCAGGGCCGAGGCAGGAAGTTTCGACACTTGGAGTACTTGGACTTAGGGTGGGGTTGGCATTTGTAAAGGAGTTTTGCTTTTTTTCTGTTCATGTAGACATAAGGAGGGAGAGGTCTCTGAGTGACATGTAAACGTATTCTTAGGTGTTTGGCAACTGCAGGGTGATAGTGTTGAAAGAACAAAATGTCAGTTAGAAATGTGGGTGTGAGCCTTCCATAAAGATACATTTTGTTAGGCATTGTCATGTGGGGACAAGTGGGAAGCTTACAAAATCAGAGGAAATGGGTTTCCCTGGTGGCACAGTGGTTAAGAATCCGCCTGCCAATGCAGGGGACACGGGTTCGAGCCCTGGTCCAGGAAGATCCCACATGCTGCAGAGCACCTAAGCCTGTGCGCCACAACTACTGAGCCTGTGCTCTAGAGCCCGCGAGTGGCTCGTGGGCTCTAGAGCACAGGCTCAGTAGCTGTGGCGCACGGGCTTATTTGCTCCACGGCACGTGGGATTTTCCGGACCAGGGCTCGAACCTATGTCCCCTGCATTGGCAGGCGGATTCTTAACCACTGCGCCACCAGGGAAGTCCTGAAGCTTTTCTTAAAAGCTGGTCCCTGCCTTGGAGAGTCAGCCTTAACAGGGGAACTGTTCCATTAGGGCCCCACCCTGTTTAAAGAGTCGTCTCCCATCAGTTCTTACTCCATAGCATTTATATAAGGTCAGTGCTTTAGGCTATTCCATGTTTGTTCAGTTAGTTTGACAATCCTCTGGACAGATTTATTGTTTTTGTTTATATTAGGTGTCAGCATCTAGAAGGCAGAGATCCTGTTGGCTTAAGTAACTGTCTATTGTACATAACACAGTTCTGGGTACAAACAAACATTTGATAAATGCAGACATTGATTACAGTGTTTGCTTGTTTCTGGAAGGGTTTCTGAGGACCAGATTGCCACCAAAGAAACCTTGACATGTTTTCCTAGTAAATGCCGTTGGCTGCACTGTGCTGCATGCCCTATTCTGGTCTCCATCCATCTGGCTGCCAGCCTTCTGCTGTGTCTCCAACTCCTGAGGAAACCTGGACCAAGCCGACTCCTTGTCCCTGCTGCCCCACATGCTCGATGGCTCTTGTCAGGGGCTTAGCACTCTGTGGCTGGTGGCAGGGAATCCCATTGGTACAGTAAGCTTGTGCATAAGCTCTAGGTAGCATTTTCCAAGCTTATTAAAATTCTTACAGGTGTACAGCCTGACTTCTTTAAACCTGGGCTAATTTATTGGGCTTGAACATGTGGCTTAAAGTACATGAGTGGTGTTGCCTCAGACCCTGCCCATGAGTCAGTCATCCAGCCCCACGCTAACCTTGTGCTCAGGGTACTTTCGGAAATGGTGGGGGGAAGGGAAGCTGTGCAGGGTATCCTTGATTAATTGTAACGTTATTCACCAGGACATTTAATTTTCCTGGCTTTCCCCCCACCACCCCCTTCACTCACCTTTTAGGAGAAAGAGGCAGGCGACGAGAAAATCAGCTGATGTCAGGGAATGTATTCAGAGAACCAGCACTGATATTATATCCTGGGGTTGGTTTTCTAGCCAGGCTCCTATGACTTCTGCATGTAATAGCCTGTAGTGGCAACTGATGTCATGAGAAGTGTCAATGCCCACCAGCCAAAGACCACCAGGAACATACCAATAGCTGGACAAGTTAGGCTTATTTCTTGTTGGCGGTGAGGAAGAGTGCACGCCATAGGGAACTGTGGGGCATCTCAGGAAGACGGTGTTGGAAAGACTTACTACCGGATTTGGGCTGGTGTTGGTGATTTTGGAGTCTTTAAGGATCAGAGCTTTGCTCTGGGTTGGATGCTGTCTGCAAATGGGCTCTTCTGTGATTCACTATTTTAATAAATCTTACCTAGAGGGAGAATGGACTAAAGTGGGGCCAAAGCTGAAACTGGTAAAGAAGCAGCAGTCACTTATTAGCCAGGAGAGGCAGGTGCTTGGTGTTTTGTGATTTGGACAATGTTCACGTTTTGTTTGTGTTGAGATATCATTGCAGAGTAATATCTGTGATACTCTGCATTACATTATTGTCATGATTACAATAATCATTACAAGAGTGGTTTTATTTTTGTCCTAATCCTTCATGGTCACAGAGTGGCCTTGTCTGATGTTGCTGTAGCTGTTCAGCACCAAGGCCGAGGTTTGGGTACCCGGCTGGCTCCTAGCAACTTGGAGGCCTAGGTGGTAGTCCAGGCCAGCTGCCAGGTGTCAGGGCTGCTTTTCCCTTTTTTCAACTAATGTTTAGAGTGATGACCCTCTGGCACTGATGGATCCTCACTTATCTTTCATTTATTTTTCAATACAGAAAAGGTATTTTTAAAAATTATAAAGCAATGATATAAAACATTAAAATAGGATGGTGTAAATAAAAATTTTCTCATTGCAACTACTTCCATCTTTTTACCTATTCTCTTCTAGTCTTTCTCCATATGTACAGTTTATTCACAATGTGGCAATTGTACAAGCAGTTAAATTTTTTTAAAGTAGTTTAATTTTTATTGTAAAAGTAATATTCATTAACAGATATTTATTAAGCACCTTCTCTGTGCCAGGCACTATTCTAAGCTCATGTAGCTCCCTTTCTAGCAGAGAAGATAGACAATAAACAAATGAACAAATAATATAATTTCACGTAGTGATTAAGTCATGAGGGAGTAGAAAGTAGGATATTGGGATGGGGAGTGACGGAGGGGTGAGCACACTATTTAAGATGGAGGGGGCCGGAAAGGCCTCTCTGGGGAAGGGACATCTGAGGCCTGAGTAATGTGAGGGAGCTGAGCATGTGAAGACTGAAGGAAGAGCATTTCTGGTGGAGGGAGAGCAAGTACCAAATTCCTGGAGCAGGAGTGATCTTGGTGTGATTGAGGAAGAGCCAGGGGGCCAGTTTCTGGAGCGGACAGAAAGGAGAAGAGGCCGAAGAGAGGGAGGGGCCAGAGCACTGGAGCCTTGTTGCCGTGCAAGGAGTTTGGATTTTGTTCTGTGAAGGAAAGCTGTTGGAGGATTTCAGGCAGAGAAGTGCCATTATTCAGTTTATGTTCTAAAAAGATCACCCTGGCTGTTATGCTGTGAACAGATGGTAGAAGGGCAAGAGTGGCAGCAGGCAGAATGTATAAGTTGCCATGTGATAGGCTAGGCAAGAGATGGTGAGAGACTATGGGGGAAGCAGGGGAATGTGGAGAGAAACGCAGGATTTCTCATTTATTTTAAAGATAGAAATGTCCAGACTTGCTGTTAGATTGGACGTGGGGGAAGGAGAGGGTCAAGGATGATCCCAAGGTTTTGGTGTAAGCTGTAGGGTAAAGGGTGGTGCCACTGGTACCATTTACTTGGCTGGGGAAAGTGGAGTGGAGAGCAGGGTAGGGAATTAAGAATTCCGTTTTGGACATGTCAGGTTTGAGATACTTACTAGTCACCCAAGTGGCATTATTGGATCAGCAGTTGGTGATATGAGGTCAGAGTTCAGGCTGGGGATAACAGTTTGAGAGCCGTCAGAGGGGATAATTGTCCTGGATCGGCAAAAGAGGGCAGGTGGAGGTGCAGGCACGGTACCTCCATTGTGATAGGAAAGAAGGCTGAGTGTATGTGTACAGATGCAGGTAGGTTGCCACGTTTGTCTTGGGAAGAAGAGGTAGTTTTCTCTTCTGATTGCTTCTATTTTTTTAGTGAAGTCATCAGTTGAGAATGAGTCGGGGTGGGAGGGGGGAGTGTTGGAGATCTGGAAAAATAGGAAAAGGCATGAAATAGTCCTCTTAGAGACTAAGACAGTGAAGGAATTGTGAAATGTGGTCGGTTGCTGGGCAGTTCTCAGTGTCACTGGAGATTTATGGGCGAACATTTAAGGTGAAGATCTCGTGTGTTTTGTCCAGCTGTGTTCAGCTGCTTGGGCAAAGGCTTGGAGTAGGTGCAGGGATGGGCTTAACAAGGGCTGAACTTTTTTTTTTTAATTTATTTTATTGAAGTATAGTTGATTTACAATGTTGTGTTAATTCCTGCTGTATGGTGATTCAGCTATATACACGCGTGCATGTGCACACACACACACATATTCTTTTTCATATTCTTTTCTATTATGGTTTATCACAGGATATCCCTGTGCTGTACAGCAGGACCTTGTTGTTTATCCACTCTCTGTGTGATAGTTTGCGTCTACTAATCACAAACTCCCAGTCTATCCCTCCCCCACCC
>NC_041221.1:131487507-131499411 GCF_002837175.3 Physeter macrocephalus
ATATGTGCCACATCTTCTTTATCCATTCATCTGTCAGTGGACATTTATGTTGTTTCCATGTCTTGGCTATTGTAAATAGCACTGCAGTGAACATCGGGGGATGCATGTATCTTTTTGAATTATAGTTTTGTCCTGATATATACTCAGGAGTGGGATTGCTAGATCATATGGCAACTCTATTTTTAGTTTTTTTGAGGAACTTCCAAACTGTTTTCCATAGTGGCTGCACCAATTTACATTCCCACTAACAGTGTAGGAAGATTTCGTTTTCTCCACACCCTCTCCAGCATTTGTTATTTGTAGGCTTTTTCATGGTGGCCATTCTTACTGGTGTGAGGTGGTACCTCATTGTAGTTTTGATTTGCATTTCTCTAATAATTAGTGATGTTGAGCATCTTTTCATGTGGCTGTTGGCCATCTGTATGTCTTCTTTGGAGAAATGTCTATTTAGGTCTTCAGCCCAATTTTTGGATGGGTTGTTTGTTTTTTT
Source organism: Physeter macrocephalus (assembly GCF_002837175.3). Classification (NCBI taxonomy): domain Eukaryota; kingdom Metazoa; phylum Chordata; class Mammalia; order Artiodactyla; family Physeteridae; genus Physeter; species Physeter macrocephalus. The sequence continues at coordinate 131,487,998 of NC_041221.1, forward strand.
TGTTATTGAGTTGTATGAGCTGTTAACAAGGGCTGAACTTTTGCCAGATGAGTGCAGTGGAGGAACAGGGGGCAAGGAAACTAAGGATGTGTGCAAGGGAGGGTCAAAACATTGGACTTTGGAGTCTAAGCTGGTGAGGAGGGAAGTGCAGTTGTTGTGATGTGGGAGATGGAAAGTGAAGAGGTCGGAGTGTCAAATAATATAAACTTTTTGGAGAGCAATTGGGTGATGTCTATCAACTTTTAAAATACCCATTGTCCAACAATACCCATTGTATGAATCTAGAAATTTATCTTCTAGGTACAGTCCCCCGTGTATGCCAGATGGGTATGAGAGGATGTCCACTCTAGCCTGTGGACCTGTAACTTTTTATTGTGAGCAGGCATTTCCACATGCCTGTGTATGCCTTGCTAAGACCATGTCTCCCTCACTGCAGCCCTGCCCTTAGCAGGAGTTAGGGGAGGCCCACTGTGCTGCATGTGACAGCACCTCTCCTGGCCTCAGCTTTACACGCTGGAGGGAGCCGTGGTCAGAGCTGATGACCCCCATCTCCCCTAAGAGACGTCACACTGGGTATTAGCATGTATTTTTTTAGTCTTTGCTGAATATATAGGTAAAAAATGTTCTGTTTTTTTGCTCAGTAGGGTATGAACATTTTACAGTTCTTTACATAGTCTTGTCTTTTTACTTACAATAAATCTTCAGGAGTAAGTTTACACTTGTTGGGTGTTACTTTTTTTTTTTTTTGGCCGTGCCTCTTAGCGTGTGGGATGTTAGTTCCCCGACCAGGGATGGAACCCACGCCCCCTGCAGTGGAAGCACAGAATCTCAACCACTGGACCACCAGGGAAGTCCCGGGTGTTACAGTTTTTAAGTGGTTTGCTTATGTAGCGTGTGTGAAATGGTATTATAAGTTTGCTTTAGAATCCATTTCTTTTATTACTATAGAAATTGAACCATACATTTTAGAAACCTTTTCATTGACCCTGGATGGAAAAGCTACTTCTCAAAGCTTTGGGTTATTCTAGGTTTTACCATAAGAAGTAGCTAGTAAAATATACTTGGACTTTTTTCCTCTTAGAGGTTTTATTCCAAAATATGGTTAGTTCCAAAGAGTCCACATGCATTTGATAGCTCAGATCGACGCAAATACTTAGCTAATATAAATGTGAAAATTCCTGAGGGATCCTAATGGCGTAGGTGGATGAAGTGGCCGTGGGTTTTGGTTGCCGTTAGCCCACTGTCTTTCCTCGGTGGCGTTGCAAAGGTAATGGTGAGACTCCATGGGTATTCCGAGCATGGCAGTGCCAGGGCCGAGGCAGGAAGTTTCGACACTTGGAGTACTTGGACTTAGGGTGGGGTTGGCATTTGTAAAGGAGTTTTGCTTTTTTTCTGTTCATGTAGACATAAGGAGGGAGAGGTCTCTGAGTGACATGTAAACGTATTCTTAGGTGTTTGGCAACTGCAGGGTGATAGTGTTGAAAGAACAAAATGTCAGTTAGAAATGTGGGTGTGAGCCTTCCATAAAGATACATTTTGTTAGGCATTGTCATGTGGGGACAAGTGGGAAGCTTACAAAATCAGAGGAAATGGGTTTCCCTGGTGGCACAGTGGTTAAGAATCCGCCTGCCAATGCAGGGGACACGGGTTCGAGCCCTGGTCCAGGAAGATCCCACATGCTGCAGAGCACCTAAGCCTGTGCGCCACAACTACTGAGCCTGTGCTCTAGAGCCCGCGAGCCACAACTACTGAAGCCCTTGAGCCACAACTATTCAGCCTGTGAGCCACAACTACTGAAGCCCACGCGCCTAGAGCCCGTGCTCTGCAACAAGAGAAGCCACCGCAATGAGAAGCCCGCTCACTGCAACAGAGTAGCCCCCGCTTGCCGCAACTAGAGAAAGCCCTCTCGCAGCAACGAAGACCCAACGCAGCCAAAAATTAAAAAAAAAAAAAAAAATTAAGAGGAAATTTTATGCTTTGGAAGCAGGTTTAGAAGATGAGGCTTTGAACCTAGGCAACAGCTACTGCAGATGCCAGCAGGTGGAGCCCTCCAGGGCAGGAGCCCAGGTGGGCCAGGCGGCATCCCAGCCCCCTGGGAAGGCTGTCCCCAGTCTCTCATTCTTGGATACTGGGCCACCCCTGTTCAGCGCAGAAACAAACTTAGTATCAGGAATAGGTAAGAGTGGGGGTAGGTCAGCTGACCTCGTTAGGTACCTTTTGGGTGAATGAAGAGTTCTGGCTGGAGGAGATAAGGATTTTCCACTTGGTAATGGAGAGCAGGTTTGGTTCATGAGAGAGGGACTGAGCTTTGTGAAAAAGAACTGTAATTCTCTGCATTCCAGGAGGAGCTCCTGTACCTTGTCTGTGCTTTATTAGGTGGGCCTGCCTGCAGGGTATTCGATTTTGTTAGATGGAATCTTATGAACTGGCTGATATTCAGCCAGATTTGACCTACAAAAATGGCTCTTTTACATGGTTCAGTCTAATAGCTTGTCCAAGTTGAGTATCTCTCACAGGGCAGGGTCCAAGCTCTATTTGTGCTATGTCTTGTTCATCACATTTTGGTTAATGTAACTGCTGCTGTTAAAAGATTTCTGGCATTGGAGTAGGGAGGGGGCTTCTGAATGGCCTCTGCGGTGGTGGCGATGGTGGAGGAGCGGGGTTCTGTGTGTCTAGCAGCAGTAACACCCACCATATGTGAGTTTGGGGTTTGTAAAATGGTTTCTATTCCTGTGCCTGGAGCTCCTGCTGTAGAGCAGTTGAAAGTTACTGTTGCTGACTTACTTTGTAAAGATGTTTTATTGAGGAATTTGATAATAGGCTTATGGTTAACATTCTGAAACACTTAGTGAAGTCAAAGGCTTGTTGATACCAGAAGACAGACAACTGTTAATGAAAATCTTAACGATTCTGGCAGGACATGGGTGGAGGTCTCAGGCACTCTCCTTGTGAATGAATTAGTTCAGTTTTTATTGTTCATTAAGTTATGAGTCAGTAATTCAGTAATATAAATGTCACATCTGAGTGCTCTTGAAAGTGGATATTCACTGCCTGGTGAGGGTAAAGAAACACTGTCAGTGAGGATGTTCTTAAGGCTTCAGCATCATATAGGTTAGAAAGTGTCATTTTGCTTTTAAAGTTTAGGCTATTATCTGTGTGTCTGGGAGCCAGGGAAAGTGAAAACTTGTCTGATTATCACACCAGTTGCTTGCTCTTAACATGTGCCCACTGATGGGCTTTTTTAGCCAACTAGAAACCTGAGAAAGTGTTCACAGTTGTCATTGGAGTGGAGAGTAGAGACGCTACCTTTTAGTAAACTTTACCTAAAATTTGGGAAGCTAGTAAGGATATCTGCGTGGTGAATTCATGTTGGTTTTCACTTTGAAGTTATTCCTGGAGTCCCAGGGAGCCCCGGGCAGGACACGCTGATGTTGTCAGGTGGTGGCTGGGACGTTGGTTTGTTATCCACCAGGGTAGGGAAATTAGAGCCTAAAATGTTATCATTTGGAGTCTTGCTTCTGCTGTTTATGTCATAGAAGAGGTTTAGAGCTGATGTGTATTTGTAAAAACACATGTGATAGATAGACGAGGGGAAATGTAAAACAGGTGTAAAAAATGCAAATATGACACCACACTGCAGTGTGAAAATGCTGTGGTCATTACACTGTCCTTTAATAAAAATGGACTTTTAACTGCATCATTTTTTCTTAGTAGTATAGTAAACCTTCTGTTTACACAACTTTGCCTGAGTATTTTGTAAAAGTCAAACAGCCAAGAAATGTAATTTCCTCAAAAGTCTTTGTCTTGCCCTTTTACAGATGGCATAAAATCAGGTGTGTAAAAAATAAAAGGCAGTTTGAGCTGACGTGAAAGGTATTTCAGATTTATGCTTTGCAGATGATATTGGTATGATTAATGCATTCATTACTTTTTTTTATTGCTTTTCACAGATAATGTACATGATGCATGGAAAATGTTGTGGGTTTAAATCTTTGCCAGGTTTAGACTGTGACTATCAACAGATGTTATCATATAAGTACTATAATTATTATAAAATAAAAAATTTGTCATGAAATGCATTGACATAAATTTCATTTATGTAAATTGCTTTCATTAGTATAAAACCTTAGTGTAGCTGTTAGGGTTTGTGAAGCACTTTAGATGAGATTAACTTGGTATAATGTGGTCACAAATGGGCTGCTTTAAATTTAACTGACAAGAAAATAACACTCAAAAGTTAGGAAATTACTGAGGCATTTGTTTTCAGCCTGCGTTGCTGGTACCGCTTAAATAGGCTAAATATGAATTAATAACAATGGACTGCTGGCTCGATAATTACGGAAAATAATTTAAAGGAGACCTTAAGTAATCACTTAAAAGTATTTTGGTCTTGTTTTCTGATCTGTTTCTGTTTTTCTTTGGTATGCCACTCCATTGTTTCAGTACAGCCATTATCAATAATGTTTAGGTTTGCACAGCAAGAGTTTTGTCAATAGAGTTTTGGTGCATTAGGGCCATGACATAGAAACTTGCATTCAGCTGTTTTGAAATACGGACCCTGGGTGCCTGATGAAGAGGCTTTATCAACTCTTTATCAGCTCCTCCGAGCAGCAGCTACAACGCTGCACTCACGTTTCTGTGGCCAGGTAGTGACCAGTGGCTTTCTCACCTCAGGAGGCATGTGGCCTACCAGAGCTCACCCTGGCTCTGAGCTCTCTGTGTGTTGCTCTTTTCTCTACATCCTTTTAAACAAAACAAAGCAATGCATCCTCTTCCCTGTTTTGCAGATAATTTACCATCATATTGCCCTTCTGATCCAGGCTGGAATGGGCCATTCTAACTAATTCACTAAAATTAGTCCTCTGAATTTTACAGAAGGACACTGAACCAGACTGTGATCATGGACTTGCTGTGGTCGCACGGGGTCATGTCACAGTTAGTAGGCGCCAGACTCATCTCTGGTTCCCACAGCAGCATTTTCAGATCCTACTGTGATATAGAAAGGTGTTTTGTGTTTATTTTTTGATTTCTTCTGGGAGATGTCTTGTTTTCCAAGGACTGCTTGTTGGATTACTTTTCTGCCTTAGAGGGGTTTGACAATACTTCCCTGAGAAAGGGGCTCTTCACCAGCTAGGACAAACAAAGCTGTGCTTGTGTGGGAGCAGCCCAGGATCACTGTTGAGCAATCAGACATCATTTAATTGTATCGTTAAAATCAGTCTTATCAAAACAGCAAACGCCACTAATGAATCAGTTTGCTCCTGTGCTCTCAGCCAGTAAGGCAGGATTGTGGCCTTCTACCATATCATTCATCAAACTGACTTCAAATGCCCTGTCCTCGCCACTGCAGCACTGACCATGGACATGCACCAGGTGCCTGGAGCAGACCCAGTCGGGGCTGGGCTGGGCTGGGAGCCACGTGGTGTCCCCACTGAGAGCCAGAGGGCCTTTCTCTGTCAGGATCAGAGAGCGTAGCGAGGTCCTTGAGCCGGCAACCACTGAGGGGCTGGCACTGCTCTGGGACCAAGGCGTGGAAGGAGGAAGATGCAAAAGAAGCAACTGATTCTGTTCCCGCCCAGAAGAATTCCCAGTTTTGTTGGGGAGGTGGAACATCTGCCTTGTATAAGATATTGATAGTTGATTATTTAAAATATTTATTTATTTATTTTGGTTGTGCCGGGTCTCAGTTGCAGCATGCCGGATCTTTACTTGTGGCACATGGACTTCTTAGTTGTGTCATGCATGCGGGATCTAGTTCCCTGACCAGGGATCAAACCCAGGTCCCCTGAATTGGGAGCACAGAGTCTTACCCACTGGACCACCAGGGAAGTCCTGATAGTTGATTTTAAAAATTGTCATGCTAACTGGGCACTAAAATCTGAAATACTAAGAAGCTGAAAGGTGTAATCCAGGAAGTCTGCCTGGAGAGGGGGAGTTTTGATAGGTCTGATAGGTTTTTTTGAAGGAAGGAGCTACAGAGGAGGGGTCAGCAGGTGGCACAGGTCAGGGACAGAGAGAAAGAGGGCACCTCTTACTTGTAATGTGTGGGGGAAGTGAGGGCCCTAAGATCGGTTCAGTGAGCTGGGCTAAAGATTGGCATGGAGGGTCCTTGTGGTGCTCTCTCCCTCATTCAGCGTTGCCTCAGGTTTAAGGTATCTGAAAGCAAATTTTTATTGTCTTTCTGTCTTTCCTACAAGAAAGTTTCCTAAAAGAAACTTGTTTGTTTGTCTCAGCAGGACCACCATTCTCTCAAGCACCCAGACATGACACTGAAGAATTATCTTGGTGATCAGTCACCAGGACCTGGTCAGTGACTGTGCTTGGTCTGGGTGCACCTCTCCTCTCCCTAGCGCTCCGGTAGGAGCTTCCTCATGGCTTTTTACCTCTAGGCCCTCTCTGCCTTCATTGGCCTGCATGCTGTTTTATTGTGACCAAGTTGGTCTCTGCTCAGAAAATCCCAATTCCTTTCTGTTACATCTTACAAGACATCATCTTCGCAGAGGTTTTCAAAGCTGCCCACAGTCTCTAACCTTACCTCTCATTACTTCTCTGTAAGAGGCCTCTTTAGTCTGTTAGAGATTAGAACTGTAAGGTACCTGAGAGGTCACCTAGTCATCCCTGTCACTGAAGAAGTGGGGAAGCCAAGGACGGGGGGCAAAAAACATTAGTGGCCATACTGGAACTGGAGCTAACACTTATAGTATAGTAGAGGAGGGAGAGCATAAACAAAGAAAATAATGCATATATAATTGCCAGTTATGGTAAGTGCCATGAAGAAACATCCTAATAGCTAATGCTTAATGAACACTCCAACTTTGGGCCAGGCACTATGTTGTAAGGACTTTACATGTATTTATTCATTTAATCCTCACAAAACCCTGTCTTCAAGAGAATATTTACCTCATTTTACAGATAAGGGTACCAGAGTTTAGATTAAGTGACTTGCCCAGGACCCCACAGTGGAGTCGGGATTTGACCCAGGCAATCCCTTCCATTTGCCAGTGTGGGTACTGCCTCTCCAGCAGAAGAGACGGTTGAGAGAGAGAAAATGGGAAAACCGAATTCAGTTGGAGGAGAGCTGTCAGGGAAGACCTCTCTAAGGAACTGATAAGCTGATGCATTTTCTTTTTCTTTTATTTCCTTTGTCCATTGAGGCATTTCATTTGCACGTGTGTATTACATCCCTAGGAAAAGAATCCCAGGATTTTCTTTCCTGTGTTTTGTTTTGCTGCTTCTTTGTCCATGATGCCAGCTGAGGTTGTCAGTATAATGAAACCAAATGGGCAATCTGCCATTTTTTTAGATCTTTGAGTTGCACATCAAATCTGGGACTGATCACTACACACTTGTTTAACCTGCCCATGAGGTTCACAACAATTTTCCCAGCTCTGTGGTCATCAGTGATTTCAAATTCGCCAATGTAACCATTCTTCGTTATTACTGTTAGAAACTGGATGATGACTTTGGAGCACAGTCTAGTAAGAACATGGTGTTTGCATCTCTTTGGCATCATTCATGTTCTTGAGAGCATCAGCCAGGACATTCACATGCACCAATATGGCGGCCCAGAAAGGTGACAGGAAGAGGACAGGAGGGGTGAGGACATGGTGTTATGGGAAGTGGGCAGACTGTCTGAGGACTTAGAGGATGAAGTGGAGGCGGGAGGGGGCAAAAAATTACATGAGGAGAATAGTAAGGAGGCTGTTGCATTCATCCAGGTGAGACATCATCACTAGGTGGACACAGCAGGAGATTCTGGACTGGATAGTGACAGAGGGGAAGCAGAGAGGTATAGAGGTTGGAGCTGCTTTTAGTAGTTTACATGAGCAGGAACCAATGATGCCACACATAACACTTACAGGGAATAAAAATATCAAGAGAAAACCTAAGTTTCTCTACAAGGGAGGAGTGGTGATGGGTGGTGAGGAAGAAGAGCAGGGAGTGTTAAGTATGACTTTCAGGTTTAGGACCTGAGGAACTGGGTGGTTGGAAGTGACATTTACTGAGCTGGGGAAGTGTGGGAAGGGAACAGGATTGGTGTCCAAGGATCAAGGTTTCTGGTATGGATATTATTAAGTGTGCGTTGCTATGAGACATCCCAGTGTCAACCCTAAGAAGGTAGTTTTGTGTCTGGGTTGTAGATAATTGGGGAGACATAGATGTGTATGGAACCAAGCCAATGTAATAGATGAAGTTACCCAGGCAGAAATTATAGTGTGAGAAGAGAAGAGGGCTCAGAACTCAGTCCATTTAGGGGTTGGATAGAAGAGGAGGTGTTGGCAGAAGACTGAGAAAGACTTTATAGTGAAATAGGAAGAAAAGCAGGCCAGTTTGTACACAGAATCCAGAAGAAGATGATGTTTTAAAAGGGAGAGAGGGGGCTTTCCTTGTGGCACAGTGGTTAAGAATCCGCCTACCAATGCAGGGGACATGGGTTCGAGCCTTGGTCCGGGAAGATCCCACATGTCGTGGAGCAACTAAGCCCATGTGCCACAACTACTTAGCCTGTGCTCTAGAGCCCATGAGCCACAACTACTGAGCGCATGAGCCACAACTACTGAGCCCACGTGCCACAACTACTGAAGCCTGTGAGCCTAGAGCCCGTGCTCTGCAGCAAGGGATGCCACTGCCATGAGAAGCCCGCACACTGCAACGAAAGGGTAGCCCCTGCTCGCTGCAACTAGAGAAAGCCTGTGTGCAGCAACGAAAATCCAATGCAGCCAAAAATAAATAAATTAAATAAATAAAATTTTTTTAAAAAGGGAGAGAGGAATCAGTTCTGCTGACACTCCAAGTAACATGAGTACCTAAAGATGATCACGCATTAAGCAACATGGAGGTCATCAGTGGCCGTAGGAAGGATGGTTTGTGTGGGATGGGGGTGCAGGGCAGACTGGAGAGGAAGTGGAGCTCATGTGCCTTACATAGATCTTTGTAGCCACAGACATTAGCCTCTTGTCTGTTCTTTCTGTTTGTAATTCAGCCCTTGCATTATCCTATTTGTTAGTGGTTTTCTTTCAGCCTTGTTTTGATATTAAACCTGTGAACGTTAGTGCTAGGACGGATGAGGCTATTGAGGCCCAGTGGTGAAGTTGACAGTGAACCAGTGGTGGAATTAGGATGTGAGTAAGTGCAGCTTAAATCATGCAACAGAGGAATGTGACCCCTTACTTTTGTCTCTCTGCATCTAAGATATAAGTACCTTGAGGGTGAAGACTTGGGTTGTGCTTGTGTACCTCTCCCACAGTGCCCTCCCAGTGTTACCTAGGTATTTTGAATACACGAAGCCCCTTGATTGGGCTCACATAGGTGATCCTGGTCAGCGCCCTTAGCCCCAGGGGAACATAGTGCTTTTGTCTCCTACAGGTTACTACCTAAAACCCTTTCTCACCAGGGACTTCTCCTTTCTCTCATTTCCTTGCTCCTAAACACAGATGTTTCCTAACAGTGACCAACTTACTTGGCTGCTAAGTTATTATGTATGATGGGATGGTCTTTAGGGCCGTGGCACCCTTCCCAGAAGAACAGCATTGATCGTGCCTCTGTTCTGCAGGCAGTTTTGGAGTGTCGGAGAAAGAAATGGGCCACTTGTGGCATCTCTAGTAAATCACCTCCAACAAGGAGAGGCTGAGGTTGGCACTTACTCGATATTGTGGCTCCACGGCTTCAGCCACCCACACCCAGTCTTTCGTAAATCTTGGTGTCCTGAGGGACCACGGCAGGTTCTGCCAGGACTTCACAGAGCATCACACTGCTGCAGCCCTTCTACCTGTTATCTATTAGGCACTCATTTTCGTTTCAGGACAGTTCTTTTAATGTCAGATTCCTTTCCTTATCTGTGACCACTGGTCCAGCCTTCTTGGCTGATTTTCTTTTCTTTCTTTTTTTAAAAATCATAACTTGGTGGCATTCCAGATAGAAAAGTTTTAAAAGTTTATTTGATACATTTTTTTAGGAATTATTTAAAAAGTTTTTGATGTAAAAATGTTGCCTTAAGGTCACTCTGTAATACAGGCTTTTAGGGTCATACCTGTAATACAGGTAACTCTTTAATGTTGCACTATTTACCAGAAATGCAGCCAAGTCAGTTTTCTTTCTGACAGTTTGGAGAGTCACAAAGTATTTTATGAACTATTGAGTGTTTTCCAGGCGTTAGTAGCTCATTGTTGGGTGACCTGGGAAATAATGTAGGTGGTTTCATTGAAGCTTTCCAGCAGCCTTGCAGGGTTGGGTATTAGGAAGCCCAGGTTACTAATGGTAAGAAGGAACCTGCTCAAACGTACAGATGAAGCAGTGAGGCGCTGTCCTTTCAAGGCCAGGCTTCCCACTTATTCTAAGGCCACAGCTCTTCTCTAACCCAAGTCTATATTTTGAAGGGTTGTGGGGTAATTCAGGATATGGATTGCTGTTCTATTTAGGAATGTCCTAGACCTTTGAATGAACAACTCTGCTGTTCAAAATTGAGTCTGTTTCTTTGTTTTATTTAGGAAACTGTTTATTTTGGAGGGCTTAAAAGAGGCAATGTGTTCTTTGCATATTTTGAAGAAAAGGATAGCCAGCTACTGATAGGAATTTGACCTGTAAATTGCTACATGTTTCCCATGCCCTGCCCTGAAAGCATTAGTTTATAATACTTGATTGATCAGTTATTTGTCCTAAGTCAGTTACAGATTGGAGGTCAACTTCTACCTGGAAGGGGAAGTCTCTTCCAGATGAAGGTCTGCAAAGAGCAGCTAAAAACTTAACTTGGCAAATTAGAACTTGGTGTAGAGAAGATAAACTTCTGCACTGAGAGACCCCAGCTTTCTGAGCCACTGATCATACAGTTGCGGATACAGGTGTGTAGAAGAGAGGGCCATTGTAATTCTAAATGTCTTAAACTGTGATTCTGTTATGTAAGCTTGAGAATGAGTCTCTTCCATCTTCCTATTTGTTTAAAACTTCAAGCTTTAAATAGAAGGGTTTAACGTTCATGGATTACTCATACCCCACAGAGATCAGCCTGGCCTCTCTCTCTTACAGGAATGATAGCACCCTGTTTCGTTTGTGTGGTCTGTTTAGCTTGTTAATAAATACATTTTTTTTCCTGACTGTATAGTATGTTTTATAATTAGGAAGACACAGAAAAGTACAAAGAAGAAAAATATACCTTCTGCCCACTTAAAAAGCAGTATGTGTGAATGTGTATTTTGTGAGTATGTATGTATGTACATATGTTTGTATATATATTTGGAGTCATAGTGAAGATGCTTTTTAGCTCAGTTGCTTTTTCTCACTTTATATATGGTGACCATTTTTCCCTGTCAGTAAAGTATTTTACTTCATGATTTTTTTTTTTTTTTTTTTTGCGGCATGCGGGCCTCTCACTGTTGTGGCCTCTCCCGTTGTGGAGCACAGGCTCCGGACGCGCAGGC
>NC_041221.1:131499422-131532114 GCF_002837175.3 Physeter macrocephalus
ACAGGCTCCGGACGCGCAGGCTCAGCGGCCACGGCCCACGGGCCCAGCCACTTCGTGGCATGTGGGATCCTCCTGGACCGGGGCATGAACCCGTATCTCCTGCATCGGCAGGCGGACTCTCAACCATTGCACCACCAGGGAAGCCCTACTTCATGATTTTTAGTGGTGGGAAATATAGAGTATTCCACTGAAAGGAAAGGCCATATTTAATTTAACCAGTGCCTTTCTATCATAACTAACCACAGATGAGACTTTGTGAGCCTACCTTTTCTAAGTGATCCATATAAATGCTGTCCATTGATCACAAAAGTATCAGGGAATCATACCAGGTTCTTCTTGCTAAAGACACTCAGGATCTTGATGCCCATTGAGATCAGGCATAGATCCAGTTACTTGTTAAAGTAAAAAGAAATTATCATCTAGATTGAATTGATCTGTTGAAGCTAAAAAATGAAGCCCTTCAAGTTACCTGAGAAGGTCAGAAGGAAAATGTTATGTTATAGGGCTTTGTAGCTACCGTTCTCACAGCTTAGGGCAATGGTGTAGGGAATATTTTCATAGAAATATTTCTCTTTTAGAGATTTTTTTCAGATAATGAAGACTTGTTTAATTTGGGAAGAGTTATTTCATAGGAAATTCAATCTTTGTAAATCCTCTATCACATTTCCACACTTGCCAGTTCTCTCACAAATGATGGGTTTTGAGTGGTTCAGAAAGGGTTTCTTAAAAGGAAACAATTGTATATTTTATACATGTTCTTCTTTTTATTTTTGAATTGGGTAGGTAAGAGAAACTTGTGTTTTCTCTTTGTATTTGTCTATGGTGATATTGCTGGTTCTCAGACTTAGAATGGTGATTACTTGTGATTTTTTAAAAATTTCACCTGATGAGAATGTTTTCCTGGGCGTGATGAATGGCTCCAAAGAAGTTTAAAAACCCAACCAGTGATGTTGGCCAGGCGCTGGAGAGTTGCTGCTTAGAGATCAGTAATTGTTACATCTTGGTTTGGTATGCTTGGTGGTATCTAATCATGTTTTGTGCTTGGGAACCATGAAAGAATTTTCTTTTCAAGTCTTAGTGCATCATTTTTCCCGACATTGATCAAAGGATGGAAAACTAGTATTATATACATAGCCAGGGTATTCATAACTGACTTACATTCTTAATCTTTTGGCTGTTTGGTTGAAGTATATCTACGCCTCTTAAATATTGAAAGCATAATATCTTTTAACCTACAACTGCAGAGTTAAAATGAATTTTATGTGAAATATTTAGTTGTGGACCACATCTTCAGCTTTTTATATGCCACAGTGGTCTTGATTTTTCCCTTCCATTGTCTGATAGTGAGGTCATTTTCAGTCCTCTGAGAAATTCTATTCCCAGCCAGATGCGGCTCATATATTAAAAGTAGCACCTGTGGCTAGTATCACAGCAGCTTACCATAAATTTACATGGTAACTAGGATTATATCTGTCAAGACTGTTAAAAAACATCTAGATTTAATTTGATTTCCAGTATTGTAGAAGCTATCCAACATTTTGCTTCATAACTATATTTTAAAAGTTAAAAATCACTCCATTGTTAAGTTTTATAGCACTCCTAGTGCCCATTAAGTTGATTTGTTCAATAGAGGTCAGAGTAAAGCAACTTGGCTACATTAAGATCGGAAACCAACCCATTTGTGACAAATTTAGTCCTTTCGTGTGAATCTTCTCAACAGTCTCTGCACTGATTGGATTCAGGTGTAGCTTATGTCAGTAGCATTTAACCTCAAAAGAATGAGCAGTGTGATTGGGTTGTTGTAAATTATGGAGCATTTTGCCTTTGCTTGTTTAAATGTAACTGTTGACTCTGCTGCCCATGCCTGACTGCTCCACTGCGTCTGCCTCTAAATGAGGAGTTTGGTTTTAAAGACATCTTGGAAAGTTGCGGTACGTGCCCTCGCTCCTTTCCCTTCTTTATGTGACCCTTCCTAAACTGTTTTATTCCCCATTATCCTTTGAGTCATCTCCTACATGTTATGATTTGCACACCTGCAGTTATAAAATTATTTTGGGGTGTCATTATATCATGTTGTTCACCAGCTCTTCAGCATTTATGAATACAATAATGATTCACCGTAAATCGAAATAATTTACAGGTTACAGAGAATCTGCTCCTACAAATAAGAATTCAATGATGAATTTCTTCGGTGTCCTCCCATTTGAACATGGGTCCTTAAAAAGAAACCAGTAACAACATATTTCTTTGTATTTGTGAAAACTTAGCTCACAGTCCAGAACTGAATTAAAGTATAAGTTCAACCTTCTGGACATCTGTTTTTAAGACATCTGTAAACAAATAAAAACCAATTAAGAAATAGCAGCGTCTCTTTCGTGATCAGTTGTTATAATTACCTTAGAAATAATCTTGCTCCTGAGTGAGAGAATCCTAAGTGTTGGCACTGAGGGTGGGGCACGTGCACCTCAGCACAGGGTCCCTAACCCTGAGTGGGCATGCCCATTTTAAGTTGGAACTCAGTGTGGGGCCCTTCCCACTCTGTCGGTAATCTTTCTGGAGGGAAGTTCGTAAGCTTCTTTGAGCCTGAACCTCATGAAGGAAGTGGAATGGTGGCCAAGAATTATTATGCTGAAAAGGTTGTGGTGATGGAAAAAACGATTAGGAGTGAAGCTAAAATTATATACGCTTAGTGTTACCAGGTGTAATCAATCACTTAACAGTATAAGAAAATACCTTACTGACCGATTTGGAACCTTCTAAAATATTTTTTTGGTGAATTACACATCTCTTCTTTATTCATGTACCTAGGATAAATTTAGCTCCTGTGGGAAATTAGGTGCTCTGCTGGTGAATCTGGATTGCTATTGCATCTGTGGAGAAGAGGGGTGAAAATATAAGATGGACATGCCCAGCACCACTTGCTCACACAGCCTCTCTTGCTTGCTTCCTCTCTACCTCCTTTACTTCTTGCCAGGTCTTCATGGCTGATTATCTGCCCTCTCCTACCGCTCTGTAAGCTCCTTGAAGGTCAGGGGCTGTGTCCCAGGGCTTAGAGACCAGGAAGGTGGTTGGTAAATGTGTACATTCCATACTTTCAGAAGCAGACTTTTAGGGAGATTCTGAATCTTCCAAATATGCTGAAGGTTTTGTTTTCAGATCCTGTATGGAAAGCAGAAACATAAGAAATTGGTAACTTGTTTTGCCGACCTTGATTCTTTTTTCTCCTCAGCCTTCCATTGCAGTTAGTAGCACATGTGTGATTTTGTTTCTAAAGGTGTCAGTGGACATTCTGAAGGGGATAGGAATCATGCGATTGCTGGCAATGAGGCTACCCTTGCCATGTAGCCACCTTGAAGATTTCTGTATTTAGTCTGCAAAGGGCCCAGGAGCCGCATCTGTCCAGTGGCCAGAGATACAACCTTAGAAGGCTGATTTTGAGAATAGAAGTAAAACTTATTGTAGAAGATCTGCTTATTTTCAGAGAGAAGTATTATTTCCCCTCAACTCAGAAATGAGTTAAATCCTGAAATAATCATGGAAGTGCACAGTGGCAGCTTTTATCACTCATTAATGCCATATTACTTCAAGTGGTTTAGATATGGGAGAAATGACTTATTTAAAGCCAAATGAACCAATTTTATAGCACTAAATTTGTATAAAGCACTTTTGCATGCATTGGCTTGTAAGGCAATATTTAACTTGGTTCTTTCATAAGTTTCATTGAAAAATGAAACCTGGTATTAACTGCATTTTTATTTAGAATTTTGTTTTAAGCCATGCAAAATAGTATTGTGTAATTAGTTTTTCATATTATAATATGTGAGTAAATTATACATTTCTTGTAATGAAATTCTCATTTGGCAAATTTTGGCTTTTATAATACAGTTGCTATTGGTGAACAAATGTATTCATTTTACATGAAAAATTTTTTCATTCATTATATCAACAAACATTTCAAAAATACATGTAATTTTTCCTGCACTAAATTATTAAAAATAAGTTTCATTTCAAAAACAAGGACTTCCTTATAATGAGGCCATGTTATAAATCTAACATTGTAATATTCTGGAACTCTAATTAAGAATGGGTTCTGCTGGTAAATGTTGGGAAGAGGCAAGGAAGAAAGTTACAATACATTGCCTATTTACAAATTAACCATTACCTGCCAAAAGCACATCAGACCCACACAGCGGACATCCGCTAATCCAGTGGTTAGCCGTTCCGGGCTCTAATGCACACTGTTTTACACGTTAACGGTTTTGAAGTTCCAGGCCAAAGCTGACCTTTCACATGTGCTTCGTTCACAGTAGGAATCTCCACTCACTGCTTCCTGTCAAAATGGATTATGGTGACACAGCCCAGGGCTCACTTTGGCTGCAATTAAGTTTTTGATCAGAATTATTTCGTTCACAAACAATCACATTTGTTAAAATGTTACATCTGCCCTGAAAACCACTGGCAGCCTCTCAGTTTATCAGTGTGATGTGAGTGTAATTCTTCATTTGTTTTTCATAAAATGGCAAGCCATCTTATATATGTTATTTAATTTTTTTTTTTTTTTCGTTTGCTGGTTTCTGCCTTTCATTTCATTGGGTTTGGAAGGAAACTATGTCTCGAAATTAGTACGAATCTGCTCATAGACTTTGGGAATTTGAATGGAATTGGTTTTGGTGCAGAACAAAATTATCCAGTTGAGCCAAGATTCAAATATTATTTCCAAAAATTGTTAGTGGTAGTTCTCTTCCTCACATGAGGAAACGTTTTAGCTCTGTGAGTGTGGAGTTCGAGGTTTTGATTCTGGTCTGCAGTTCCTGGAGTCTTCATGCTTACGATGTTGCTACCTTTCAGTGTTGATCGTCACGCGTGTTTCGGGATCCATCACTGCTGCCATAGACTCTGGGTGCCAGAAGTGAAACCAACAGTGGCTCTGTTAGCCTTACGTCTCATGGTTCTTTGACTAGCTTTTAAAAGTCATTTTCTCACTAAGAAATGGCAGTAGAGATATACTGAAGTAGTTTTTTCACTGACTAACTATTTTATGTCTATAGTATGGTGTGGGTATCAGTGGAATGTCTGAGTTTTATAGCTGATTTTCACTATTTGTCGAGTGTTGTCACCCTTTTACGAACTTCCCACTTTGGAGAAGACTGCATGGTAGTTTTGTGTGTTGGGTGGGGTACTTTGGGAGCACAGGATTAGAGTTTGGATTAGAGTTTGACTTAGAATGGAAATTAACCTTTGACTTACTTCTGTGTGAGAGTGGAGGCTGGGAAGTGGTGCTGAGCTGAGGTAGTGTGGGGTGGAGTGGGGGAAGGAATAGAGTTAGGAGGTTGTCAAGTTAGGAATGCTTGAATTCTGTCTGAAATTCAAACATTATGTTTGGAAATTTTAATTACTTTAAAAAATATATATTTAGAGTGCTGTAAAGGAGCTTATTATGAGCTTTTAAAAAATCTCATCAAAACCCAAACCATTTCCCATTTGTTTTGATGTAACCAAAGTCATTTATTACTAACTCATAAAATTATAAGTGGCAAAAGAAAGGTGTTGCACCAAAAAGAAAAAAAAAATCTCTTTATTTAGCGTTAATTTTTGAAATTTTTAAAGTAAAATAGAGCCTACCTCTACTTCTAAAATCAAAAAACTTTATTTAAATGGAATGATATAAATGCTGGCTATAATAATTTAACCTTCATTTTCTCTATTGTCGGATTTGTGAGCAGATTTTTCCTAAATCCATTATTATAGGTATGCTTTTAGTCTTTAAAAGAAAATCTTATTTGGAATACACCTGACCATATTTGATGTTTAAAGGAAATATATTGGAAGAAAATACTGAATAGTATTGAATTTTGAGAGAAAAACACCAACCTTGAACCTTCTAAAAAAGGCATATGTGTGTCTTTTAGTTGTCATTATTCAGTATGGCCCTGCCTTCTTAGAAAGTGGTACACAATAAGAAGGTAGCCAGACAGAATTTCTAACTTTAGTACATGCTTATATTAATGTAGTCATGATTTTCTTATATTCAGGTTTTGGATTTTGTTTCTGTTTGTTTTTTGAGATTCTGGAATCTTTAGAACCTTGTATCCATAACCTGTGAATGCCTGTGTAATATGTAAGGGGCATTTTCTGGGTCATAGGAACCTTCATCATTTTTGACCGGGGTTTTTCCAAAATCTGAGGCAGTCAGGAGAAAGGGTGATGCAGAGTGCTCCAGTCTATGCCAAAACGTAGAGACCACTTAAATCCTGCGCAGCATCGATCGTGTGAAGACACAATCTCTAGGCCTAAAACCTCTGATGCATCTAAAGAAGGAAACAAACACATAAGAAAAACACACAACGTGGTTCAAAAGTGCTCTCTGTGAAAGGCTGAGGCAGACATTTGTGACTTGGGGTCTGCTCTCACAATATATGAAACTGAAAGATAAATTGGACACTTAACTACCTTAAAGTTCTACTGGAGCTTGTAAAAACACTTCTGAGGTCCCAAATAGGTCATTTATGCCAGACAGAGAACTCTAGGTTCTTTCCTAACTACCATGAAGAAACAAACTCTCGCTTCCTAAATAATATGGTTGCCGGCTTAGGAAAACCCCAGTCTGTGCAATGAGAAGAATCTTTTTTGTTTTTTTTAAATCACCAGAGAACACAGCACTTATCTCCTTCTGCTGGTCGCCAAGTCACACAGTGGGAGGAGCCCTGCCATCACTGGTCTACCCCCTTCCTCCCACGTGAGGAGGCCAGGGCTGAGAGGGAGGAGTAACTGTCCAAGGTGAGAGTTCTCACTTTCCCTTCTGGGTCTTTCTGTATCACAGGACTCTTCCGGCACTTCTCCATATCACACCGCATGAGTCCAGAGAGATTTAAAGTTAAAGCAGCACACCTTTTTTTTGTAAAGAAAACAAATTCAAACTAAAAATTGTTAAGGCATGCTTTTCTGAGCCTTGGGGATTTGGGCTACAGTCCCTGCCAGTTCTGACCCTGGTCTCGTGAAACATGGCTCTCTGGATTGTGCATTTCTTTCAGAACCACCCCCAATTTATTTCTGACCTCATGCCCACTCCCTATATTTACAGATCAGCATATTTTTTGTTTTATTATAACCCGGGATTTGCAACTGGCCGTAACTCTCAAGGTTTCCATGAAGAATACATCTCAGAAACCAGGGTAGGCATGGCCCCAAGTTTTCACTGTGTGCTTGAGGGAGATTAGGCAAACCAAGAGGGTAATGGAGACTTTGACTTCATTATGAAACTCTACCAATATCGTAATTTTGAAAACTTAAGCTGCAGATCATTTCAGAGCAGTACTCTGTTCTCTAAGCACTAAAGACGAAAACAGAGCTCTTTTGTATCCTGACTCCTGGGCCTTCTCTCTGCCCCTCAGTGAGTAGTCCTCTCCTGGGCAAATTGGGGAGCTCAGTGTGAAAGTTGGGTGGTGGGAATTTCCCACCAGCAGGTAGTCCAGCAGGTAGTGCTCCGCGCTCTCACTGCCGAGGGCCTGGGTTCGATCCCTGGTTGGGGAACTAGGATTGTATAAGCCGCGTGGCGCAGCCAAAAAAAGGAAAAAAAGAAAGTTGGGTGGTGTGCCCACAGTCACATGTGGCTGGGAGAAATAGTTGAGGATAAGAACTCAGGTCCCAGAGAAGGCTACTCTGGGGATCTTTCCACAGGGCACACTGCCTGCACACTGGAGGATTTGATGACCCTGCCGTTTCCAGTTTGGTGGGTGGAGTATTTGTTCTGACAGTTTCAGTTGTCATGGTTTTGGCACAGCAGACAGTTAATACCTGAACTAATTGGTTGCTTTAATAAGCGCTCAGTTAAAGAAGACTTTATTATGCAGTCTAATGTTCTCACTGGACTTTGAAAAAAAGGATTTAAAAAAAGGCTTCTCATTTGTTCCATAAACCCCCAGTTTTACAGTTGTTCCTCAATTTTACCTCTGAAATTCCACAATGTGCATTGGTAGAGAATTCAAAGAATCTTTTCAATATCTTGTAATAACCTATAATGGAAAAGAATCTGAAAAAGAATATATATATACACACAACTGAATCACTTTGCTGTACACGTGAAACATAAATAAACTACTTCAGTTAAAAAAAAAAGAATCTGTGTTCAGAAGGCTTGGCTTAAAAAGACATATTTCTATACATGTCTCTCTTCTACATGACTGAACTATTTACGTGAAATAGTTTCTATAAGAGAAAGTTATCCATTCTATGCAGCTTCTAAAAATAAGTAAAGAAGACCATGGAGCCACGTGGAAAATGGGTAGGATGTTTTAATGTAATAAGACGGTGCAGGATCCACAGTAAAAGAATATTATCATGACAGTTGTGGGAAAAAGGGCACAGGGTAAAAATAAAAACAAAATATATAATAGTTTTTTACTTCTTTCTCTAAACTTTCTATAATGATTTATTTTTCTCTTGTAATTAAGTTTTTAGAATAAAAATTACAGGAAACTTAGTTTTTCTATAATTAGCTTTTAGGTAAAAGGAAGAAATGGAAAAAGTATAATCTGACATGAGAGATTTGTCCTGAACCTACATGGAGGCTTTGGAGTTGGGCATACTTGAATTTGAATCCCAGCCTCACTTTTTGTTAGGTGGTTGACTCCTCTTGGAACCTCAGTTCTCTCCTCTGCAAAACAGGAAGGGTCAGCTTGTTTGCGGGGTTGTGTGAATGCCTGGCCTGGAGTGGTTGTCTTTTTAAATGCCCTTTGGGTTTTCCCCTTTCCTTCTCTATCCAGAATGGAACAGTGAGAATCAGTGGTATTTCAGCCCCTGAGATAGACTATGATCCATACATAGTCAGCAAGAATTAATTATGTTCAGAGGGTGCTACTTAATCAGAAAGGAGTCTACTCAGGTGTATCCAAGTAGATGATAAAACAATTTATGTTTAATGCTGAAATAATCAGGAAGTAATCAGAGGTAAATTGTTCCTTGTGTCTATTAGGTGGTGCTATTATTATTATTATTGTTATTATTTAAAATTTTATTTTATTGAAGTTTAGTTGTTTACATTGTTGTGTTAATTTTGGCTATATAGCAAAGTGATTCAGTTATACATACATGTGTACTCTTTTCCATATTTTTTTCCATTATGGTTTATCACAGGATATTGAATATAGTTCCCTGTGCTGTACAGTAGGACCTTGTTGCTTATCCATTCTCTATATAAAAGTTTGCATCTGCTCATCCCAAACTCCCAGTCCATCCCTCCCGCACCCCCCTCCCTCCTTGGCAAGCACAAGTCTGTTCTTTATGTCTGTGACTCCGTTTCTGTTTCATAGATAAGTTCCTTTGTGACATATTTTATTTTATTATTATTTGTGTCGTATTTTAGATTCCACGTATAAGTGATAGCATATGGTATTTGTTTTTCTCTTTCTGACTTACTTCACTTAGTGTGATAATCTCTAGGTCCATCCATGTTGTTACTGCACATGGCATTATTTCATTATTTTCTATGGCTGTGTAGTTATTCCATTGTATGCTGCTGCTATTCTTATTAGCTAATATTCTTTTTCATTGAACTTTACTGTGTGTGTGAGGGCACTGTGCTATGCAGTTGGTACACATCATCTCCCTATGTCCAGATGGGAATCTCAACCTAGCCAAGACATGTACCTTGCTCAAGGTCTGGGTCTAGAACCCAGGTTTTGGATTCTTGGACTGATAGTCTTTACATCTCATTGTATGCGTCTGTTACTGTACATGTGTTTTGGTTTTTTTAAAAATTAAGTTTTAGTTTTTTAAATTTTTAATTTTTATAGATGTGTTTTTAAAATGTTCTTTTCCTCTGCAAATCAATTTAAAAATTAAATAAGTTACCCACAGTTGATCTATTTCCCTATTGATGGATATTTGTTCTTTCTGATGTTCATTACTACAGTAAGTTTTGTACCATGCGTCCTTATATTTCCTTGTGGACAGGTGTGAGAGTGTCCTTAAGGTATAGATCTAAAAATGGAATTGCTGGGATAACCTTCTGGTATACAGATTAATAAAAAATTAAGGTTCAGGAATGTGCAAAGGTCAGGGCTTGGGGACAGTCACATAGTAGCCCAGTGACAAGGCTCTTTGTCCTTACAGAACCCCTGTCCATGCATGAAGCCAGTGAAACCCATGGTGACCTAAGCCCTTGTGACTTCAGAGCAGCATGAGCTGATTTTGAAGTGGTTCTGGAAATCTGCGAGGGTGTACATAAGGTGCAAAGATGGAGTACAAGTGGGGCCTCAGTCCAAGTAGTGAGTACTTTAGGGCAGAAAAGATCTACTTTTTACCACAATTCACTGTTGATAGCACTTACTTGGAATGTCACCCATGATACTGCAGATTTGTAATTTATTACCTTAAATTTTTATAAATGTGCAATAGTGTTCAGACCTAAGTTATTTTATGTCTATTGCCTGAAAAAGGATATTCCAAAATGGTATTTTCCCTTTAATTTCCCAAATCAAAAAAGCTCCAGATTGTGATAGAAATGTAACTACTTGCTGTCTCCTTTCCTCTGCAGATACGGTGAGACTGAAAAATGGTGCTAGTCAAGTTGGCTTAGCTTCTGTGCATTCAGGGACTGGTGGACTTGAGTTAGGACGTTGTAGTGTGGACTTCAGTGGAGCTGGGGTTGGGATGCAGTTGCCTAGTATCTGCTAGTTCTGTCTCATCCACTTGTGTTTAAGTAATCTCATTGCTTTCAGTGGAGGAATCCTATTTTACACTGGTCTTCATGGGCAAAGATAATTAAATATATTTGCCTGGGTAAGCAAATCGATAAACTTGTAATAAAGTGTATCAGACCGTTTCTTTGGCTGGACCAACCAGAACAGCTTGTGAAGCAGAGCTGTTTCCAATGGAGCGTGAAAAGCTTTGAAAATTCTCAGTAATAGCAGAAAGCAATATTTGAAACCACCCTTATACAATTGTTTGTTTTCCTCTTCCCCAACCAAGTTTATAAAAATTTGGTCAGGCAGGCATTTTGTTTTGATTTAAAATATTTTCACTGAATTGTTATCTGCTGAATGCACATGTGTTCCTGCACTTTTTCTTTCACGATTGAAACTTTAAACCTTCCCTTAAGTCCCCCTGAAAACCTCCCTCTGCCCAGTAAGGTTAGCATATGGGAGGAGGGCGAAGGGATGTGGACCCTGGAGAAACCTCACAATTTGAAATTTGCCTGTGTAGTTGTGTACCAGAAATGGCCATGGTTAGTGCCAAATGGGTTCTTTGTCTTTCTCTTCTACCAAGATTCCTCACCCCCAAAATATGTTGGTTAATTTGGGCATTTCAGTTTGGTTAATCAGATCATGAGTGCCTGTGAGCATGGCAAGAGGCATGATTGAAGCATTTATAAAAATTTGGCTCATAGTAAGCCCCATAATTTGTTTTAAAGAATTACCTCTTCAGTGACATTATTAAAAAAAAAAAAAGCCCAAAGATTGTGGTTTATAACACCACACCTGGTCCAGATTGTACTGGATGAATCCATATTTGCTTCACTGTAAGTGATTTTGAGGGTGGAATTCTTGGATTGTTTTCTGTCTTGTAAGCCCTTGACATTGTACTGGTACCTGTGTGCGCACAAACCTCCTGACATGGGAAAGGCCAGCTCAGCCTCCCACTGAAATGCAGGTTGGCTGCATTTATTCTGCATGTTCCTAGAATGAGGAAATGATATGACAATAAACAGAAATGCCCTTGCTGAAGAGAGAAGGGAAGCTGGTGTTTATCTGGTCAGGTGGTTTAGATTAGCCATGATGCGGCTCTGTATTATGTTACTTTAAATCATTGTGTCCCAACAGGACATAAATTATGAAGATTGTTACAGTATGTTTCATCCTATGTAAGATCAACAAATTGGAATAATTTTTTTATAGGAAAATCACAGTGCTTTTGGCAAGGCTATTGAAGCCTTTAATTTGACTTGAGTATTTCTCAAATATTATTGCCTAATATATAAAGTATGATTTGCATAGGTATGAAATAATAAACTTATAAAAACAAAAGGGAAGAATTTCTCTTTAGCAGTTGCATCAAATGGCAAAGCACTCTCACTCCATCAGGATCTGTATGCTTTCTTTGTCCTAGTGTTTTAGAGCTAGTTGTGTTCTTTTCCTCTGATGGGATTGTAAGTGAGCTGTGCAGGTCTTGGTGCGGAGATGGAGCTTTGCTGTGTGCTGCCTGCCCGTCAGCCCTCACCTGCACAGAGAAGGCAACTGCTCTGTGGTGGAACCATATGGGAGCCTGCTCTAAGGAGGAGAAAAACTTTCCCGTTTCCCAGGAAAACAAACCGTTTTTTTTTCTTTCAGGATTTTGTGAGTTATTTTTAAAAAAGCAAAAAAACAACCCAAACCCCAAAACCCTACTTGATCAACAGCTGAAGTTAAGGTAATTTATGTAAGAATATTACAAAAAGAATTAATATAAGTAACCATTTATTCTTTTAAATGTTTCCTCTATTCATTACTGTCTTCAGAGTTATTAGAGTTATTTGTGAATTTTAAACACAGAGAGTTTTTCATTTGTATTCAGGATGCATCTAAATTTATTTGGCTACACAGAGCAAATTTTCTAGATTAAAAAAATGGAGTAAAATTACTTTGTGTAGGATTCAAGCAAATTGGAACCTTTTCAGTGTTCCACAGTAGCACATTTTTTGTGCAAAGCACTCTGCGTGTTCTTATGAGACCTCCGTACACTTACAGTGAACTTAAGAAGTAGTAGAGCCTCCGATTTACAAAGGCTGGGAGAAGTGAGACAGATTTAGGATTTGCTTAAGGCCATAGAATGAGGCAGAGCTGGGATTAGAACTTTTCGGGATACGATGACACCCCCCACCAGACCTTGTGATCTTTTGATACCAAAAATAGGGTAAGTGCTAAGCTTTTTCTACTCTCTTTGTGCCTCAAGCCCTGATATTTTTCTTTTAATTCTTTAGTAATACTGTTTAGAACACAAAAGCAAAAAAGTACCTAGTTTCAATCAGTAAGGGTAGGAAGAGAGCTCTCCTTAAGCCTCATCATAACAGATTGAGGATAAATTCGGAATATATTTGTGGTTTGCTTCAGCTCAGTGTCTGAAGACTGACAGGTTCAGGGACCTTTCCAAGTTCACAGCCTGTGTGTGCACTTTGAAACAAATAAATACAGACGACTTATGGGATGGTGTGTTTCCACACCGGGCTTCTTCTGGATTGGCATAGTTTTCTGAGAAGCGGGTCTGGCAGGCTGTTTTCTTCCAGTGATGCATTGCAGCCGTCTATCACTGGATGTCCTCTGTGGAATGCTCAGGATGTCTGATGGGGCTTGAATATTTGGGTGATGTATTTTTCCTACAGAAAATATTGGCAAATGTTGCTAAAACTGTACCTAAAAACTCTTACAAGGAGACTTGATTCTTGTTTAAAAATAAGTAAAAGAAAGGATAAGTATGAATTCACCAATGTTCAGACCTTTTTATACCATCGGATATTTTGTGAAGTGGAATGAGACTGTTTTACAAAATGTGTACCGCTTATAGAAAATGTATTTACTGTACCATTAAGCCGGATCAGATACTGCTTCGTTTCTTTAAAATGCTTTTTGAGTGTCCCCACACCCAGATGGTAGGGGAGTGGGTGTTCTTTTTGCCCTGAGCCCTTGTTTTCTTCCTCCACCCTTTTGGTTATTGTTACCGGATCTTGACTTTCAGTTTAATATAACACATCCCAGTTTGGGCAGAAAGAAACCATTTTGTCTTTTCTCTCTTTCTCTTTTTAAAATTAGGTGCATATACAACCTTATATATATAATAAGGCAAGGCAGTTTCCCGTCAGATATAAATTGGAATTATATAGTGTAAGTACTAGTTGCATCTCTTAAAAGGAACCAGTTGATTATAAAGAAGAAAAGATAGGGAGTAGACTGCCATTTTGCATATTATTCCATTTTGTTTATTCCATTTTTAAAAATGTGTTTGGCCATATACTCCATATATCGTAGTGGTTTGGATGCATGAAGTTGAAGCCTAGGGATATTTTTCTATACAAATTTGAATTTTTATAAATTTTATAATGATCACAATATGAAGGAGTGTAAATTGTAATTCTTACAGGGTTGCTAAAACAAAACAAACAAAAAACCTTGGTAGTCTTTGCCATACCTCTCCCCCGTAAGACTCCTGAAAGCTAATAAATATGGATTATCAGCAGATTAGGAAAGAAAACCTCCAACAGAACTTTTCTGAGGCAACTGATTGGCAATAATGAATAGCAGCAGTGAACAGTGAGGCATCAGAAGTTATTTTGACATTAGGGAAATCGGTGTTAATGGCTTCTCTGGTGGATTCCCCTCGGGTGATTTTGAAACCATTGTTTTGGTCTGCTTTAGGGGGAAAGGAGGGGTAGAAAGCTGGTGAAATGTGCTGGTTCCAAGAGAGCAAAACTAAAGGATTGTGAGAAATTCTAGAAAGAGCTAATCAGATTTAGCTGTTGGTCTGCCCAGTAGTAGCTGATGATGATATGGGAAAATGTAATTTAAATACATGTGCAGAGGAATTCGGAAATGAGTGCTGTCTTTTCAGGGAAAAGGTATTCTCAGCTTGTGGTCATCTTGGTCAGAACGTCTTTTTGGCACAGAAAGCTGTGTGAAACTTATCTAGTTAGAGAACTTTCACTGAAAATGGAACAAAAACGAAGGCCTCTTAGGTAAAATTGTGTGTACAAGTGTTTATGTTGCTTAACTCTGCTGCCTTGAGAAGAGTGGATTCATAGTAGTAGACCTTTATCACACAGTAGTCTCCCTAGGAATTCAGGAGGAGTTTACTAATGTAATTATAAATCCTGATTCTGCAAAGAAAACTGTTTTGCACCTTGCTTTTTCATTTAACAGTATGCATTGAGGGTAGTACCATGTAATTAGCTAAAAGAGCTGCCTTATTTTTTGAAATGGCCTAATTAGGATATTGTGATTATTGCAAAAAAAAAAAAAACGGTGACTTAGGAACTTATTTTAATGGCTCTAAAATAGTATGGTTCTGTGAGTACAGCTTTTGAAAGTAATGTTTCGAAGTGAGTGTGCTATCTCACAGGTGGTGTACTTATTGCCACAACTGAGGGGCCACTAATTCAGCCTAAAGCACAGCAGAGCGGGCTGCTCTTTCAGTAGCTTGTGGACATTGTCTCAAGTGTCTGGGGAAGCCAGTTTTAGCTTCAGAGTTGGGTATTCTTGGCCTGAGTTGTTGGCAATGTTGGGCTCTGCAGTAGAGCACGTAGAAGGCAGGTAGCCTAGGGCCCCTGGATCAGCGGGGGTTGTCTGCCCAGACACACACCCACACACACACACACACACACACACACACCGGACTGCCTAGGGGATGGTCTGCAGGCAAGGCCTTTAGTTTGGCTTCTCAGGGAGATGTGAGTCACCTGTTTGGCTAAGAAGCTCACTGACAGATTGCCAGTTCCACTGGAAATTTTCTGAGGATACATCGAGAAACCGTTCTAAATATGTTTCTGGTTTTCTCAGCCTTGCAAAGGTGGATTTCTTTGGCCTTCCTATTGTTCTTGTACTAGCTTTGGAAAGGAATTCTTCCTTTCCAGGCCATAGACACTATAATGTTAAAGTGTTGTTGATAATAAACACTAGCATTAACTGAGTGCCTAATAGAATGCCTGTCATACTGTAAAGTTTGTTACATGAATTATCCCCTTTAAACTCTGAGGAAACTGAGACTCATTTCAAATGTTAAGTAATTTCTCTGAGGTCACATAGCTAGTGAATAGCAGAGCCAGGACTTGAACCTAGGTCTCTGACCCTGAAGTCTCTGCAATTGACCACTGTGTCAAAATACCAGTGACAGTTTGGAGAAAAAAAAGCATGATCAAATACATCTTTGGTTGGATCTGCTCCTCACATTTCTCATGTTGCAAGTTGAGACTATTCGTCTGTTGCCTGCAGATTAAGATCTGATGTTCCCTTTGCAGTGGCTAGAACAGTTGAGTGTTTTTCGGAGAAAGTCATCGTGAGACATGTGATCGTATTCTGGGGTCAAAGAATGCCTTTCCTTGGTGCACCAAGCAATGTTTGTGTGATTGATCAGTCACCAACACCAAGGGAAGGTCCTGTCCTGTGACATGTGCGTGCTCGGCAATGATCTTGCCGTGCGTTTTGCTTAATAATTTTCATTATTTTTAATTAAAGTTGAAGAAGTGCAGACTCTAGCTGAAATTAAGGTAGGTTGTGTTGCCGGAATTTGGTAATTACTTTAATTGATCACAAGATAGTTTCCTTGATCACCAATTAGACTAAATTGCCGATCATGTTTCAAGACGTGAAGAAATGCCCAAACTGATTTATGTAATAGTGTTTTCATTTCTAATCAGACATAAATATCGTTTCCTTCCATAGCAATGGTATTTTATAAAAGAAGGGTTATAGGCCTACAAACATAAAGGTGATTCATAAACAATAGAGTTCTAATTCATTGAATTAGTAAAGGAAGTGTTTAGAGGCTTAATGGAGATTGTACTGGGGAAATTACTTTGGAGTTGCTGACGCTCATTTTCTTAGTGGGAGATTATGTGCTTTTTTAGTGCATAATTAAAATAGTCTATAATCAAAATATAAAAGGCAGCTGATTTAAAGAACCTATCAAAGAGAATTGCTCTGAGTAATGACAGATGCATATTGTAAATATGTGCTAGAAGTTAGGTCTTAGAACTTTAATAAATTAATCACGTTATTTGGACTGAAGCTGCCTTTTAAACTCAGGGTGCTGTTAAACATTTCACAGATCAATACAGGATTTTTGTTTCGGTTTTGTGCATCTGATAGTCTTTCATATTTTCATGGAATAAACTGAAACAAAAGGAACTGTAAGAAAAATTAAAGTTCCCAAGAATAGTTGATTTGGGGTTCAGGGAAAAATCTTTTAATTGCTGATGGTTTGGAGATTTCCAAATGACAGACTTCATTGGCCCAATTTACTGTGATTGTAATGCTTACATTACATAAAATGGCAGAGTGACTTAAAAAGTCATACTTCATCATGCCTTCGTGGACTTGTTCATAAAACGTTTGTCATTTGCAATAGAGGAAAGACTGAAACCATTATCAGCCATTATATGCTATTTGTTGGACATATGTTTGTTTGAAAGGGCCGTGGCTCAACAGAACATGGCTCATAGACAAACTATGCTATAAATTGGCACTAAAAACCCACCTAAACAGGTAGGCCTATGTTAAGAAGTTAATGTGAGCCAAAATATTTTAATATGAACCAGGTTACATACTACATCGCAGGATCCCAGCTCCCTTTACAGTGAGACCTTCCTTTGCATGGCTTCTTCATTTTTTTCCCAAGCTAACTAACTTTTAAAGTAGATCATATATATATTGGTTCAAAAGTCAAAAGGTACCAAGGAGTATAATAAACCTCTTCCTGTTCCTGATTCTCAACCACCCAGTTCTCCCTCTCCACCCGCCATCATTCACTATTCCCAGATCCTTATATATCATTCCAGAGATATTAATGCACATACTTTCTTTTCTTTTCTTTTTATACAATTTATAGACTATTGTTATGCATTTTTCCCCCGTTTAGTAATATATCTTGGAGGTATTTCTAGTCAGAGGATAAAGAGTTTTCTCTTTCTTATTAATGGCTACATAGTATTTCAGTGAATAAATGTACCATAATACATTTTAATCAGCTCTCTATTGATGGACATTTGGCTCTTTCAAGCCTGTCGCTGTTACAGGCTGTGCTGCAGTGACCATTCTTCCAATTTATGTGTGAGTATGTCTGCAGGACAAATTCCTAGAAGTGGAATTGCTTGGCCGAAAGACATAATCATATTTTTTCCTAAGGGCATAGGCATTTTTAATTTTGATAAATTTTGTTGTATTCTCTTCCATAGTGATTATTATATCAATTTATTTTCACCAAAAATATGAGAGTGCCTTTTCTCCTGTATCTTCACTAACAGAATATTATCAAACTTTTTGATCTTTGCCAAACTGATAGGTTTAACTTAGCTCCCCCCACCCCGATTTATTGAGATAAAATTGACATATAACTTAGTTTTAATTTGCACTCCTCTTATGTATGAGATGGAGCAGTTTTTGTGTTTAAGAACCATTTGATTTCTTTTCTCTGTTATCTATTATGGCCTTTGCCCACTTAAAAAAAATTGGGTGTTTGGTCTTTTTCTTATTAATTTGTATAAGATCTCTTGATATGCTAAGGAAATGTGTACTGCAAATACAGTTTGTTGTCTTTTAATTTGTTGACTTTTATTGTCATGCAGAAAAAAATTTAGTGTAGTAAGATTTATCTATTTTTAAAAAAATTTATTTATTTATTTATATTTATTTTTGGCTGCGTTAGGTCTTCGTTGCTGCGCACGGGCTTTCTCTAGTTGTGGTGAGCGGGGGCTACCCTTCGTTGCGGTGCGCAGGCTTCTCGTTGTGGTGGCTTCTCTTGTTGTGGAGCATGGGCTCCAGGCGCACGGGCTTTAGTAGTTGTGGCACGTGGGCTCAGTAGTTGTGGCTCACGGGCTCTAGAGCGCAGGCTCAGTAGTTGTGGCGCACAGGCTTAGTTGCTCCGTGGCATGTGGGATCTTCCCGGAGCAGGGCTCAAACCCATGTCCCCTGCAATGGCAGGCGGATTCTTAACCACCGTGCCACCATCTGTTTTTTAGTAGTGGTTTAAAGTGTTTTGCATGTAGAATTTATGCATTTCTTATTAAGGTTACTCCTAGATAATTTTTGGTGCCATTTTAGATGGGAACTTTTCTTCCAGTGTATCTTCTAATTCATTGTGTTTATAAGAAGGCTATTGACATTTTTTTGGCTTCTTTTATTCTTGACTTCAATGGGAATTCTTCCAGTGTTTCCCCATTAAGAAAGGTGTTGCCTTTTGAACTGCGAATATAGTCTGTCATTTAAGGAGGGGCCCATATATTCTTATTTCATTAAGAACTTTAATACATAATAAATGCTGAATTTATCAAATATGTTCTCAGAATTTATGGAAGTCATATACGATTATTCTCTTTTGATTTATTAATATGGTAAATTATATTAATAATTCCCTAATATTGAACCATCCTTGCATTCTTAGAATATATCCTATTTGGTCATGGTGTTTGTTCTTTCAGTGTACTGCAAAGTTTTATTAGGATTTCAATTAATATGGGATCAATCTATAGTTTCATTACTATATGCCATCTCTGTGAGAATTTGGAGACAATGTTATGATAGTTTATAAAAACAATTTGGAAATATCCTTCATTTTCTTTGCTCTGGAACAGTTTAATCAGTATTAGAGTTAACTGTTCCATATAGGTTTGGTAGAATTCCTCTGTGAAATGATTGGGAACTGTTACTTTTTGGTGTCACTCTTAGACACATTTCTCTTTTACAGTTATTTAATTATTTAGATTTATTTCTCTTCTATGGTCAGTTTTGATAATTTTTATTTCTCAGAGAACTATCTTACCTGTGTTTTAAAATTTATTTGTATACACTTTGTATTAGATCAAAATTCATTTATTGTATGTTTTAAAATTTCTCTTCTAACTGTAGTTTCTTCCCCATTCTCATTTCCTGTTTTGTTTATCTGTACTTTCTCTCCCTATCTTTCTGTTTGTTTGTTTTTACAGGAAGCAACCAATTTTCTATTATATAATTCTTCCAGATACAGCTTCTGGATTCAGTAGTTATACCATTTTTTTCTCTTTCCTAATTAATTTACATTTGGTTTTCCCTTTATTTATATTCATTCCTGCTCTCCTCCCTAAATTTATTTTCTTGTTATTTATCTACTTTCTTGATTGGATATTTAATTAATTTATTTTAATTCTTTAAAGTTCATTAATTTAAGATAATTTAAGTATTTAAAGATGTTTACTCTGATTATTGCTTTAGATGTATCCATATGTAATGCTTACATTATTAATTTCTATTAATTAATAGAAATAATAATAATAATAATTTTGTCTTTAGTATTGATTTTTTTGACCCGAGTTTTTCTGTTTTTGTTTTTTTTGTTTTGTTTTGTTTTTCTGATTTTTTTCAGCTACTTTAATTAAAAAAAATTTTTTTTAATAGATCTTTATTGGAGGATAATTGCTTCACAATACCGTGTTAGTTTCTGTTGCACAACAAAGCGAATCAGCCATATGCATACACATGCCCCATATCCCCTCTCTCTTGAGCCTCCCTCCCATCCTCCCTATCCCACCCCTCTAGGTCATCGCAAAGCACAGAGCCGATCTCCCTGTGCTATGCTGCTGCTTCCCACCAGCCAACTATTTTTCGTTCGGTAGTGTATATATGTCGATGCTACTCTCACTTCGCCCCAGCTTCGCCCTCCCACCCCATGTCCTCAAGTCCATTCTCTATGTCTGCCTCCTAATTCCTGCCCTGCAGCTAGGTTCATCAGTACCATTTTTTTTTAAGATTCCACATATATGCGTTAGCATACGGTATATGTTTTTCTCTTTCTGACTTACTTCACTCTGTATGACAGACTCTTGGTCTATCCACCTCACTACAAATAACTCAGTTTTGCTTCTTTTTATGGCTGAGTAATAGTCCACTGTATATGTGTGCCACATCTTCTTTATCCATTCATCTGTCGATGGATATTTAGGTTGGTTCCATGTCCTGGCTATTGTAAATAGTGCTGCAATGAACATTGACCCAAGAGTTTTAAAAGAAGGATTTAAAATTTTTTCAGGTAGTACTTTTTGCTACATTAGTGTCCTAGTTTTGTTTTTAATTTTATTGGAGAATGTTATCAGTACTATTTCCTGCTTTTTTTTTTTTTGTGGTATGCGGGCCTCCCTCTGCTGCGGCCTCTCCCGTTGCGGAGCACAGGCTCCGGACGCGCAGGCTCAGCGGCCATGGCTCACGGGCCCAGCCGCTCCGCGGCACGTGGGATCCTCCCAGACCGGGGCGCGAACCCGGTTCCCCTGCATCGGCAGGCGGACGCGCAACCACTGCGCCACCAGGGAAGCCCTATTTCCTGCTTTTTGATTATTGAGATTTTCTTTGTGGGGTAGTATATATTCTGTTTCTGTGCATGTTCCAAATATATTTTAAAAGCTATATTCTCAAGTTTTTTTTTTTTTTTTTTTGTGATACGCGGGCCTCTCACTGCTGTGGCCTCTCCCGCTGCGGAGCGCAGGCTCCGGACGCGCAGGCCCGGTGGCCACGGCTCACGGGCCCAGCCGCTCCGCGGCATGTGGGATCCTCCCGGACCGGGGCACGAACCCGCGTCCCCTGCATCGGCAGGCGGGCCCTCAACCACTGCGCCACCAGGGAAGCCCTATATTCTCAAGTTTTAGAGTTTAAAATACATCGATTACATCTACCTTTTAAATTATGTTTTTAAGTAGTCCGTATCCTTACTTTTATTCACTTAATCTGCGATGGCTTAAGAGATGTGAATTAAAGTCTCCAACTACAAATATTTCTCTTTGGCCCGTGAGCCCTGTCATTTCTGTCTCATTGATTTTGATGTTATGTTATTGCAATATAGATATTCACAGTTATTCAATCTTCATCCTCATTGTGGATATACTTTATAATTTAAATTACCCTTATGATTTCTTAAAAGAAATTACATTTGCCTATGTCCTTTTATTTCTAGTGGTTGAGTTTTGCTTTGTGATCCATTGTAACATTCTCTCTTCTTTTAACTGGTTGGATTTAGGCTCTTTACATTTATTGATTGGAAAGATATTTGGTCTTATAAAACATGACAGAACCAATATACTCTTTTCTCCCTTATCTTAACTCATTATATGGATTGTGGGGTTTTTTTGTTGCATTTTAATTGTGTTTTCCTTTACTTAATTGTGAATTAAGTTGTTTTGTTCTTGTTTTCTTCTAAATTTTGTTCTTCTTGTGGATACTATTAAACCTATAGTTTTACATAGCAGATGTAATCCTCCGTTTCTTTAGATAGCATTTAGCTAGCATTTCTTTAGATAGTGGTCTCCCCACTAAGCAATATCAAAATTACACTTCTACTTTTTCCTACTTTCCCTTTAGGAACTAAAATTTTAGTTCATATTGCTTTTTAGTTCTAGTGCTTATGTTTTATACTTTTAAATATATCTTTAACACTTGATCTTTCAGCTTTTAAAGATTTTTTTTTAACTTTCATCTACCTTCCCTATTTTTATTATCTTCAACCCTTTTAATAGTTTATAACATTTACATTTTATTCTGTAACTATAATCCCCCCAGTTGTTTAAAATGTATTTCTAGAGCTGAGTGAATTCACTCAGCTGTTACTCACTGTCAATACCTTTGGTATAGTTTCTGCATTCATCTCTTAGTTACTTGTATTTCATCCTTTAATAAAAATTTCCTCAAAAAGGGTGAATGGAAATTATTCCCTGAGTTACTGCATTTAAAAAACGTATGTCTCTTGCATTAATTTTGAACAACAGTTTAGCTGGGTATAAAATTCTTTTTTTAAAATTTAAATTATTTATTGATTTTTGGCTGCGTTGGGTCTTTGTTGCTATGCGGGGGCTTTCTCTAGTTGCGGCAAGCGGGGGCTGCTCTTCGTTGCAGTGTGCAGGCTTCTCACTGCGGTGGCTTCTCTTGTTGCAGAACACTGGCTCTAGGTACGCGGGCTTCAGTAGTTGTGGCACGCGGGCTCAGTAGTTGTAGCTCGCGGGCTCTAGAGCGCAGGCTCAGTAGTTTTGGCGCATGGGCCTAGTTGCTCCACTGCATGTGGGATCTTCCTGGACCAGGGCTCGAACCTGTGTCCCCTACACTGGCAGGTGGATTCTTAACCACTGAACCACCAGGGAAGTCTATGGGTATAAAATTCTTCACACTTTCATTTCCTAAAGTCTTTATATGCATTGCTCCTCTAACTTATATGTTGAATGTTGATATGTGGAAGTTTGAAGTCAGCCAGATTCTTTTCAACACTATAGGTGAGTTGATTTTATTTGACTAGATGCCAAAAGAATTTTTTTATCTTCATAGTTCACTGACTTCGCTAGAATGTGTAGACCTGGCTGAATTCTTACAATCTATAGACTAAATCTTTTGTTTCTGGAAATTTTTCTTGAATTACATGTCCAGTTTTTTTCTTTCTTCTTCTTTTTTTTTTTAAGTTGTTGTTCTCTCATTGACAACAATTATCTATATGTTAGATGTATTTCGTTTTCTGTATTTATTATTTTCTAATTATTTTAAACTCGTGTTGATTTCTACTTCATTTGTCCATTTTCTCAGTCCTGTTCTCTAAGCTTATTCCTGGGTTGCTGGTATCTGTTTTGCCTTGGGCTGTTAGCAGATTTCTTTGATGGAATGGTTTAGAAAGCCTGTACTTTTAGCTAGCTCAAGGCTTTTAGATTCCAACTGGCATCCTGGTAACAAGTAGCTAGGGCTATAAAAATAAATCTTTGAAAGAAGGGACAGATGCTTTTCACTGCCTGCCAAGTTTGCTGTTTAGTCATATTCCTTCTTTATTGTATTCCATATAATCAAAATTCCCCTTTGAGGTTTTGCTTTTTCCCTCTCCTACCTACTCATCTAACTTCCTTGCAGAAATTCTTTTACTTTAATTTGAATGTGTATTGTTATGGATGTTGTTAATTTGTGGATTTAGAAATAAATGTTTGGGGCTTCCCTGGTGGTGCAGTGGTTAAGAATTCGCCTGCCAATGCAGGGGACACAGGTTCGAGCCCTGGTCCAGGAAGATCCCACATGCCGCGGAGCAACTAAGCCTGTGCGCCACAACTACTGAGCCTGTGCGCCACAACTACTGAGCCTGTGCGCCACAACTACTGAGCCTGTGCTCTAGAGCATGCGAGACACAATTACCGTGCCTGTGTGCCACAGCTACTGAAGCCCGCGCACCTAGCCAACTACTGAGCGTGCGTGCCACAACTACTGACGCCTGCGCACCTAGAGCCTGTGCTCTGCAACAAGAGAAGTCACCTCAATGAGAAGCCTGCACACAGCAACAAAGGGTAGCCCCCTCTCCCCGCAACTAGAGAAAGCCTGCGCGCAGCAACGAAGAAACAACACAGCCAAAAAATAATAATAATAAAATAAATTAAATAAATAAATTTATTTAAAAAATTAAATGTTTGGAGGATTAATTTGTTCTGTTATATGGAAGAAGGATTTGGAATTATCTTTTTGCTCCCATAACAGATAGAGTATTCTTTCCCTAAGGAAGAATTAGGATCCTGTGTAAATGGTTTATCAGGCTTTTCGATATTTTATTAAATGTAAATATCAGGTGACAGTTGAAGGGAAATATGCAAAACTGAGGAAAATACAAATTTGGAGGGTATTTGGATGTACTTTTTTTTTGTTAACATTGTATGTAGATAGGGTAGATGCTTTTTCTTTGATCAATGTACCTCTTAGGATATGGATGTTCTCTTTTAAGTCATATTTGTGATGGAATAGATTTTACTACTACGCTGATAGCATGCTGGTGGTCAGAGATTTGAGGAGCACTTCTGATCATGTTCAGATCATCCACTCAGTAGATCCCTTTGGCTCTTGCGCAATGTTAAAGGATTCTAAGCATCACTTTGGACCTTTTAGGATAGCTTGGTTCAAAGAAATTGTGGCTACAGGGCTTAAGAACTTAGACACCTGATTTCTTGTTATTCAGCTGTTTTCCCCAGTCAGTCTGCATCAAGGTGTTATTCCACCGTATATTATCTCTTTGTCTAGTATCTGTGTGTCAGTCTCTGTTTATGGCACATGGGAAAAGGAGAGAGCCATTCTTCTGAGAGAAAGCAACTGGAATCTTAGATTCTCAAGTCTGTGGGAGGGCTTTTCATTTACCATTATGTTTTGTGGGGTTTACGGTATGTAGTTTGGCCAGAAGCAGTAGTGGTAGCAGTATGTGCATTCTGTGCCAGCTGCTGTGCTAAGTGTTCTTATATCCCCATCTCTCTCTTTTTTTTAAATAAAAATAATTACGTGACCTTTTTATTATTATCACCATTTTACTGATAAGAAAATTGAGGCTCAGAGTTAAATCACATGACAGTTGAGTAGTAGAATTGGGATTTGAATCTCTGGCTCAGAAATCCATGTCCTTGGGACTTCCCTGGTGGTCCAGGGGTTAAAACTCCACACTCCCAATGCAGGGGAGCCTGGGTTCAATCTGTGGTCAGGGAACTAGATCCTGCGTGCTGCAGCTAAGAGCCCGCATGCCGCAACTAAAGATTCCACATGCTGCAACTAAAAGATCCCGTGTGCTGCGACTAAAGATACTGCATGCCACAACTAAAAGATCCTGTGTGCCGCAACTAAAGATCCCGCATGCCACAACTAAAAGATCCTGTGTGCCACAACTAAAGATCCCGCATGCTGCAACTAAAGACCCTGTGCAGCCAAATAAATAAATATTTTTTTTAAAAAAGAAAGAAATCCATGCCTTTAAAGTCTCTCGGGGTGGTGATGAAATTGTAAATCTTCTAAAGCTAAACGAGAATAAGGCATTATAGGCAAACAGGGTAAAAATTCTCGTAATAATTTAATACAGGTTAACTCTGTGTTTGAATAATTAAAACAAACTTTCTCATTTGACTTGTTCCTTCCCCTCACATAGAGAATCAAATTATGAAATGAGAAGGCGTGGGAGAGTGAATATTGTTTTCCTACTGATAATTCCATACATAGTTAAATGGATTTTTCTTGAACTTCCTTCCTTTCCCTAATAGGGAAGACTCTTCTTCAGGCATTAAGTGTCAAAATGGAAATCTTTATCCTGAATAAAATCGATTCTGAGATAGGAACCATTATGAATGACAGAATTGTTTGGAAATGGCATCTTCCATATTTCTGTTAACTTGGATATGCACTCTTATGTCATTTGGTGATCCAGAAAACATAGCCCAACTAACATCAGATTGGTTTTTCTGGATAGGGGTAAAGAAGTTAAATATTTATTTATGTGGCTGTAATGGGTAATGCCTGTGAATTCCACTGTAACTTTGTAATTAATGTACCACTTCCTTAGAGTCTTAGCAAGTATTTCTGCCTTCTGGACACGAAAGAGACAAACTCTCCTACTGTTTGCAATTACCCTCATAAAAATTTGAAAGCAAGCAAAAAAATGGTTTTTATCCTCTCAGGACAAGTTTGCCTTCTGCTTAACAAAATTCGGTTTGCACTTTCCCTGTGGTATGAAGACAGTGCCCTACAGGCCCCCACTTATTCCTGTGGCTGGCTCTGCAGCCCTCTGCCCCGAGGCGGAGTGCTTTCTCCTCGAAATGGCAGTTCTGAGCAGTAGCAAGAAGACCCTGAGTGGGCAAGCCCATCTTTTCTGTTCCACTCTGGATGTCAATGAAAACAGTCTCTCATCCTCTTCTGTCCTGCCTGGCGGATGGGATGGTTGTTCATTTCTACCGGAGCTTTGGCTTAAGACACACTCACAAGACATTTTCCCATAGTCTTTGTGGTCCATGCCTTAGTTAGCAACCCAGTTACTAAAAACAAAAGGAGCAGTGCTGCAAGAAAAGTGACTTCTAAGATTTAGGGCCAGGTAGTGAGATCCAGGACACTGAAATAAGGGGAAATTATTCCTACTTTTGGAGAGTCTTGTCCTGAGGAAAATTAAACAGCCCAGGCAGGTCACTGGGTGAGACCAATTTCCCGGTTTGTTTATTTGAGCCTGATTGTTTTTCACCATCCAGCAGCAGGTCACAGTCCTGCTACACTGCTTCCCCAGCTCTGTGGAGAGCATTCGCTTTCATATTTGATTCTCCAGGCTTCCCTAAGGATTCTAGCCATGTCTTTTCTGGTCGGGTTGCTCTGGTATCTCTCTCAGGTCCAGGGCAGGGGGCACTGTCAGTCATCACTTTCGACTTCATCTTATGCAGGCATTTGGCTTTATGTCCCGAGTTGCCCTACAAGCAGAGAAGATGAATCATCACCCGGAGTGGTTCAATGTGTACAACAAGGTAACTGAATTGCCTGATTTTGGAATCACCATAATCATGGAGTTTAATAAACTTCTTTCTTCCTTTCTTGCTTGTCATCCTGTGCAGCTAAGTGTCATTGTGCTTAGGAAAATATTCTCTTATTCTTTCTCTCAGAATCCCTGTGTATTACTGCAAATTAGTAAAAAAAATGTTCAGATCTACTCAAGACAACAGTGACTAAGTTCTTTATTTTCATGCTTATCTTCTACAGACACTAGTATGGAAAAGTTGGGCCAAATTAGACTTCTGAATTAAACTTGAATATCTGTCGTGTAGATAAATTTTTAAACCCTCTTAAGGTAAATTATTGAAAGAGATGGTAGCAATTAAGAAAGATATGGCCTTATTTAATAAATTTGCTCAAGAACTATTTATTAAATTCTCTATTCTCAGCGGGAACTGACCTTCTTAAGAGAAAGAGCAGACTGAAAAGACTTCATCAAGTAGTTTTAAGGGGGCACACTGAGAGGAATCACACTTGCCCAAAAAGTGTCCTTGCCTTGGTGATCATGCCATGTGCAATTTCTTATCATCTAGATTTCTGTGAGGTTTCTATTATCTCTTTGAAAGTCCTCTTTGAAAAAAGAAAATTTCACATTTTTGTGATTTAATTGGAATAATTCAGAGCATACAGGTACCAGCATAAACTTTTATTTCCTAGTTGCCTCTCTTTGCTCATAATTTTGTTTTTGCTTTTTAATTGATTTGTCAAGAGGCAACAGTCTGTTCCTCCACCCCACCCCCCCTTCCCTAATTTGGAAATGGGCTTTTTTTTAACATGATTGCTAAGATATTACATTTGATAGCTTAGTTTTTCTCAGTGGCCTGAAAATAGTTGGTGTAATTAAAGTAATGGGAGTTAAAGTGGTACCTCAGTCTCTCTCTCTCTCTCTTTTTTTTTCCCCAAGAGTCAAGATTTGAGATTCTGGTAGCTCATTTGCCCTTCTTATGAGAGAACCTTTTTATCCCTAGGAGGCTGCTGGGCCCAGCCTGGAGTTTACTGGGTTTTGGAAATGCATTGCTTATTCATAATATAGTATTTTCTAAATCATTTAATCTCCTCAATTCTCAAAGATAAATATTGAGTAATAGATTGGTTTCTGAACTACCAAAGGAGAGCATCATGAATTGCAACTCAGGGTTTTCAAAGCTGCTTCTCTCTTTCTTAGGTTCAGATAACTCTCACATCACATGACTGCGGAGGACTGACCAAAAGAGATGTGAAACTGGCCAAGTTTATTGAAAAAGCAGCTGCTTCTGTGTGATTTCTTCTAAAATGCATGTAAAATCTTATATACACATCTAGCTCCAATGTATTTTGAAGGCAATTTATCAACACATGAACAAATTAAGGCGTAAATTTAGTTCACCTTTTGAACGACCACATTTTGTAAAATCAGTGCTTAAATAAAAATGATTTAAACTTGAGCCTGAGGTATTTTTCATTATATCTAATCACACATATAAGGTAAATCAACCCGGGTAATTCTATTAATAATATTAAAAAAGAGGAATAACATTTTTAAAGACCAGAAATGGGTATGGGGGAGCATTCACACATTTTTATAACCCAGAAATTCAAGTGATTATGGTGACTTTACAAATGCATTGTGTTGGAGAGCAATTGTAAGGTAGAAAAAGAATGATGAACTCTATAGGTAAAGGGTTCAACTGTATGTAACGATTTTTATGATGCTAAAGTTGATTTGGATTTTAGCTGTTGTTACTACTTAAGTAGTTACTTAATGTACAGAGATCTCAAAAATTGGGTGAGCTGTCTAGTGTTTTATCCTTCCTTTTCAGACAGGGAGAAAGAAGAAGACAAGTGTCTTGTCCAAGGCTTCCAGCAAGGTGAGGCAATAAAAGGATTCACTGTCACAGTGACCAACTTGCCAGGTCATTATTTGACATACTGAGGGAAGGAGGAACCAAGGTTCATTTTTTCCCATCATTTGCATGTTGTGACCCCTGAACTGAGGGTAAGTAGCCACTGAGCTAGAAGCTACTTGGGTATTTTCCAGTAATGAGCTCTGTTTACTCCATGTGTCACTGACATGAGTAAAATGGAATATAAAGTAACCTATTATTTAAAAATTGCAGTAACTGTTCTTTGAAGGAACTCAGGAATGTAGTTATTAAAGAGATTAAAATGTAGATTAAAAGAATGTGTATGTATCTATGCAAGGAACATTCCTTATAGTAGTAGGATTTAACAAGGATCATCTTTATACCCTACCTTACATCAGAGGCCAGAAAAATCACTCTATGTTACAACAAGCAAAGCTTCTCATCCCCCCCACTCCCCACCAACCCTGGCCCCTAGTCTGAAAAGCCATATGGAAGTAGGATAAGGAAGCTGAGCTCTCTGAAGCCAGTTTTCGGCCGGTTCTGTTGGCCTGGCAGGTATAGTCATTTTGCCCTACGGGTGTGGAGTGTACACCGGGGGTGGGGGGGGTGGGAGAGAGAGAGAAGAGTCACCTCAGACTCTGTGGCTGCTGGGAGATCCAGAGCCTGGACACTAGAACTTGTACTTCTTTGAAATTTTTAAGAGGAAAAGTCAGGGACTTCCCTGGTGTCGCAGTGGTTAAGAATCTACCTGCCAATGCAGGGGACGAGTTCGATCCCTGGTCCGGGAAGATCCCACATGCTGCGGAGCAACTGAGCCCGTGCGCCACAACTACTGAGCCCATGCTCTAGAGCCCGCATGCTGCAGCTACTGAAGCCCACGCAACTAGAAGTCTGTGCTCTGCAATGGGAAGGCCACTGCAATGAGAAGCCCGTGCACTGCAACGAAGAGTCGCCCTTGCTCACTGCAACTAGAGAAAGCCCATGCACAGCAATGAAGACCCGACGCAGCCAAAAGTAAATAAATAAATTAAAATTTTTTTAAAAAAGAGGAAAAAGCAAAGCCATGTGTTTTTATAAACTTTTCCCCATATTATAGATTTG
This sequence comes from Physeter macrocephalus, assembly GCF_002837175.3. NCBI lineage: Eukaryota > Metazoa > Chordata > Mammalia > Artiodactyla > Physeteridae > Physeter > Physeter macrocephalus. Next base: position 131,529,358 of record NC_041221.1, read on the forward strand.
GGAGCTTTTATACATTTTATTACCAAAGATTTCTAGCTCAGTGCTTCAAATTTTTCTACATGAATTTTTAAACATGAAAAAGTGTAGACATATTTTAAAATAGAGTAAATAGGGTATTCAACCCTTATGTACTGATCACCCAGATTTAACAGTTACCAAGATCTTGCCAGTTACATGATATAATCTCCCATTTCCTTTTTCTTTGCTAAAGTATTTAAAAGCAAATCCCAGATAGCATGTCATTTTGCCCCTACATCCTCCAGTAAACATCTCTAGAAAATATGGTCATTTTCTTGTAGAAACCAGAATGCCATTATCACACCAAACAAAATAAACTATGATTTCTTGGTATCACCTAAAACCAAATCAAGTTGTTCTGAAGGTCAAGAATGTCTTTGGACAGTAATTTTGTTCTAATCAGTGATCCACATGAAGTCCACCCATCACATCTGGTTGTTGTGTCTCTTTAAGCTTCCAATCTAGAGCGAGCGAGCCTCCTGCCCTCAATTCCCTCTTTCTCTCCATATCACTGACTTACTGTAAAAACCGAGTCCTGTAGAATATTCCACCTTCTGGATTTGTTTGTTTGCTCCCTTGTGGTGTCACTTAAATTTTTTCACTGTACCGTGAATGGAAACCTTTCCCCCTATTTTGAATGTAAGTCTGAGAGGCTTAGAAACTATTAACCTGTACTGTGTATGGCACAGTGGAGAGAGCAGGGTACAGCTAATAATTGCAGTTGTCAGGACCTGAGAATGTAGCTACTAATTAGCATCTATGTGAGGATTTGACATAAGGTCCATGTTAAGGGGTGTCGCATCTGCTGGAACTCATGAACTTTAGAGAATCAAAGATCCCATATCAGAAGTCTGTGGTGATACTCCTTGTGGTAAATTCCAACAGAATGAATCCCCAGACTTGCTCTAAGTAACTGACATTTCAACTTAAAAGAGACATTGCCAAAGTTGGAGGCCCCACCTTTTCTTCTGTTCCAAATCTTTGTGATGACAGTGGTTTCTCTGATGTGGCAAGCTTTGGTTTCCCTCCATTTTCCTTTTAAATGATCACTGGAGTAGAGGGGGTTTAAATAGATATGACCTATGACCCTTTGCATGACCTCCATAGATAATAAATCAGGGCAGCACGTTTGACAGCGTCCTCTTCTAAAATGAAGTTAGTGAAAGTTCTGAAAATTGTGGTTACTCTCTGACGTTGATAGAATTTAGGAAATCTTTAGATAAGTAGAATAAGCATGATTCTTTATGTTTTTGCTTGAGACAAAAACATGTCTCATGTATGTTGCATATGGACACACACCTGACCTTCGGCAGTGTGCTGAGGTATTGGACTACTAGTGTTAACGTGGAGCAGTCTGTATACGTTCTAATCCAGAGTTTAAAAATATACTAGTTGAACTCTATAACTTTCAGTTTTGTAAAATTTCTGCAAAACAGCAAGAGCTGTAATAGGGTTTGGATATAATATGTGAGCTTTGTGCTTCAATTCTAGTTACATGTAACTAGGAATGACTCTTGGTCAGAAGACTTGAGTCACCAAGCTGCCGTGCCTACTGACTGTGTGCGGTGGCTAAGGTGGTGCTGCCCAAGTCAGGGAGAGTGTGAGTTGCTGCTAGAAGGGCAGAAGGAGGTGGCCCTTTAGCTTCTCATCCAGGGTGCCTGTCCCGCCCACCTATCCACGAGAAGATACCGTTGATTTCAGTAGGCCTGGATAAGCTGGTTACCTCTGAGTCCACTCATCAACTGGAGTTCCAGTCCCAGACTAGATTTCTTCATCAGTGACTTCAGAAGACACATTCAGGGGCTTCCCTGGTGGCGCAGTGGTTAAGAATCCGCCTGCCAATGCAGGGCACACGGGTTCGAGCCCTGGTCTGGGAAGATCCCACATGCTGCAGAGCAGCTAAGCCCGTGCACCACAACTACTGAGCCTGTGCTCTAGAGCCTGTGAGCCACAACTACTGAGCCCACGGACCACAACTACTGAAGCCCGCACACCTAGAGCCCGTGCTCTGCAACAAGAGAAGCCACCGCAATGAGAAGCCTGCGCATTGCAACGAAGAGTAGCCCCCGCTCGCCACAACTAGAGAAAGCCCGCGTGCATCCCAACGCAGCCAAAAATAAATAAATAAATAAATAAAAAGAAAACACATTCAGCTGTGGTTGGCTGTGCTGATATTGTACACCAAGAACAGCTCTTCTCTTCTTGACTTCTTCCAGCTAGCCATCTTTTCTCACCCCTCCAAGCGTCGTGAAAGAATTTTTTACATTCTTAATCTTTTCTTCATTTCTCCCCAAAAGTGTGCTTTGGAGCTTAAGGAGTGGAAGCATAGTAGTGTATCCTTGGGATTCCTGGAAATAGAATCCCACTAGGCTCAGCTACTTGAGAGAGCATAACGATCCCTGAGGTATATTCACATAGCACAGATTTACCGAGGGCCTCCTATATGGCCCGGCGGGATTAGGCACACTGATGAATTGGGGCGGGTGGAAACAGAGATGGAGAACTGATTCAGGCTCTCTCTGAGCAGCTGCTCCAGGAGGCCACTGTCAGGGTGTGGGCAGGAGCCCAGAAGGCATCAGGGGGCATATGACCAAAGGAGGCAGTAGGAGGAGCTTGATCCCTGAGGGAGAGAATATAGAATAAGACGGTGAGGCCAAGGTTTGAAGCCTGGGGACATTAATCAAAGTGTTTCTTTCTTTTTTTTTTTGCGGTACGCGGGCCTCTCACTGTTGTGGCCTC
>NC_041221.1:131532129-131559562 GCF_002837175.3 Physeter macrocephalus
GGCTCCGGACGCGCAGGCTCAGCGGCCATGGCTCACGGGCCCAGCCGCTCCGCGGCCTGTGGGATCCTCCCGGACCGGGGCACGAACCCGTGTGCCCTGCATCGGCAGGCGGACCCTCAACCACTGCGCCACCAGGGAAGCCCCAAAGTGTTTCTTAAAGCTTTGCTGTTGATGATTTTAAGTGGAGAGATTGGTAAATTGTTATTTCGCAGTTCAGTATACCGCTTGCCTACAAGAGTATTTTTCTATGTGAGATGGTCGTGTACACTTGTTTCAGAACGCCTGGGGCAGTGGAGGTGGTGACGTGGTCACCTCCTTTTATTATGGCCCAAGGAATTAAGGTTCCAGGAAATTGACCAATTTGGCCAACTAAACATTTAATTCAACACAGGGCTACCCAGAAGCCTCTGTCTTGATTTGCCTTGGAAGCCAGAGGGGCTAGGAGAAGGAGAACGAGAGACTATATTAATCCCAAGAATTGAACAGAGCAAAAATCCCTATTGCTCTTGTACCTAAAACATCTCTACCCCAAGGCTCGTCCCTTACACTCTCTTTAGGCGGTTCATCTGTGCACATTCTGTGTCCCCAATTAGCCAGTGCTGGGCATGGAAAACTTCTGCTCCTCCTGTTTCTTGGGTTCTAGCCCCAAAGCCATCAAAATCTTTCCTTGTCCTCCCAGGTGTCTCCAGTGCTGTGCCCCGGCTGTGTGCTCTTGCTCTTAGAAGCCCAGAGAATTTTGCTTTCCCCTCTTCTATGACCCTTAACCTATTCTAACACATTATTAAGGGCCTCTTGTCTGTCAGTTGGGGCCACTTCCTGAAGGAGGGGCTTTTGTCCGGCCTGTCTCTCAGCTTTAGCCCGGAGCATCACAGTTGCAGGGTGCTCGTGACTCTTTTGCTGAACAGAGGTGCTCGGTCTCCTTGGGAAGAGAGGATCTGTGGGTGGACCAATGGGGAGCTCTCCCTTCCAGGGGCCTGCCAGCTAGTAACATACCGGAATGTCCAAGAGTGACTTCATAAAGCAACGATGCCCTCTGTGGACACTCCTCTGAGGCCTCTTGGAATCTAGATGCTGAGGAGATTCCTAAGCAGAGATTTTCTGTTGGATGGTAAAAGCAAGGAATAAAAATTGAAAATTTGGAAAATGTCTCAACACTTTTATCACCAGAACCACACAAGAGTCATTTCTGACTCACTGTTAGAGAATGTCTCGCTGCTGTTCTATGAGAAGTTATGGAAATTTCAGTAAATACTCTTTATTTCTCTTGCTTGTTAAGAAGTGTGCAAATGGCAGTGTTGGGTCTCGTAGCCTCTTCCCACAGGCACTCATCCACTTCCGAGACTGAGGGGCTCGTCCTGGATAATCTGATTTCTCCAACTGGTGAGGCTGGTGAAGTCTCAGCCAAACAGTTGTTTCCTCAGCTTTCATATCACAATTGGCTGGTTAATCAAACATTCAGTCACACTCTTATTTGACCTGTAGACTGAATGACTAGTTTGACTCCATTTTGTCCTTTTTTATTCGCTGCTATGTTAGATAATTTGAAGGCTTTTCTTTGGGTAATAGACCTGATTTCAAATCAGATAATGAAAATTATATATATATATATATATTTGTTTTTAATAGGTTATAAAAGTATATAAATCTATATTTTTTTACTGTATGAGACTGGGTTCATTTGTACCATATAATGGGGAAGAAGTAATACATACTCTCTGAGAAAAATTGGAAAGCACAGATAAATATAAATAAACAGGAAAAAGAATTACCTATAACCTCACTATCCGTAGGCAGACACTATCAACATTTTGGCATACTTCATGCCGAATTTTTTTCTACCTATTTTGCACAGTTGAGATAATTTTGAGTAGAGAATTTTTATCTTGCTTTGTTTCTGTTTTGCTATCCAGTGGCTCATAAACATTTTTCTAAATCAGGAAAAATGCATAGACATGTTGTAGTGTCTGTATAATATTCCATGGAATGGATATGCCATGATTTACTTAACCTGTCTTTTTTTGGTTAGACTTTTAAATTGTTTCCAAATTCTCACAGCAAATATTGCTGGGATTAACATGTTTGGCTAAAGTCACTGTTTGCATTTCAGATTGTATTCTCTTGGGGTAGATTCCTTGGGTCTGAGGATACAAACAGAACTAAGGCTTTTCAGAAAAGTTGGTCAATTTACATTCCCCTGGCAGTTTATGAGACTGCTCCGTCGCACTACACTCTTGCCAGCACTAAATGTTATCACATTTAAGCCTTTGCTAATTTTATAAGGAAAATTACTGGTTTTACTTAATTTGTACCTCCCCCATTAGTAGTGCTACTGAGCATTTTGGAGGGAACTTCATGCCATTGTATTTCTTTAATGAGTTGACTGTGTGTTTGCCCATTTTTTCTTAGGGTGGTCAGTTTTTTATAATTGATTTTTAAGCACTTGTATGACTGATTATTTGATTAGCAGTTTTCCCTACTAGACTGACAATATTTAGTTTTGCTTACCTGTATCCCAAGTGCCTACTGTATTGCCTGGCATGTAGTAGTCATTCAATAAAAACTTGTTGAATGAATAAATGAGTGAGTTGAACAGTAGTCACTTAATAAAAATTTGTTGAACGAGTAAATGAAGATGGTGCTTTGTTTTGCTTGAGGCGGAGTGGTAACCATTCTTTTTCACGTGTCTAGAGAGGAGGAACTGTGTAACTGAGTGGGGACAGACCCACCCAGTAATCGTCATACATATTTCAGTGGTCATTTAGTCAGCACTGCATTGCAGTTTTAAAGTATACGTAGATTTATATTCACAGAAGGGGGAAAGCAGACCCTAGTCCCTAAAAAAAGTGTGCATTGTGCATTACCTTACAACAGAGCTATAAGATAATCATACCTCTTATTCAAATTTTTGACAGGAGGAAAGATACCCAGTGTCAGGCATTTGTGAAGAGAGTTATAATGAGTCGTCTCTTTAAGATAATTATGATTAGCACCATCTCAACGAATGCCTTTTTTATGGTCTTGTGGACTGATTATAAAACAAGATACAACTTGTTCAGACTTTTTGAGGTAAGCAGACAAAGTGGGTCCATTTTCTTCTGTTTTACCTGTTTTATTTCTGAAAATGTTATAAGATTTTTAAGGCGTTTTGTTCAAGAAGTTTTTCTGTAGAAAGATTCTAAGGACTATTAAAATATACTCTAATATCTGGGAAGATGGTGGCAGCAGTAGTAGCAGTGACATGGTTTTTTAATCTCCCCGAATCCCCTCTTAAAAAAAACAGAGCAGGGCTTCCCTGGTGGCGCAGTGGTTGAGAGTCTGCCTGCCGATGCAGGGGACACGGGTTCATGCCCCGGTCTGGGAGGATCCCGCATGCCGCGGAGCGGCTGGGTCGGGGAGCCATGGCCGCTGAGCCTGCGCGTCCGGAGCCTGTGCTCCGCAACGGGAGAGGCCTGTGAGAGGCCCGCGTAATGCAAAACAAACGAAAACAAAAAACAAACAAACAAAAAAACAGAGCAACTAGGTAGCAAAACCAAAAGCCCATGGACAGGATTTATATCAAAACTAGTTAACAAGAGATCCTTACCAAGAGCCACACTGCATAGTATTAGCATCTGTAGGAGAGGAAGCAGAGGGAAGTCAGTAAGTATTCATTGGAAAGTATGATGGGCTGATGTGAGAACAGCAGTTGATATTAGGAAGGGTGTTACCTAATCAAATACTGGGATAGCACAAGAGGTTCCCGAAATTTATGAAGGGGCTAGAACAGTCCAGACCCTATAAACTTTTAAAACTGACTCTTCACAGCTCCTTTCAAGGACAGTGCTCCACACTTAGGAGAAGTATTGGGAATGGAATGAAAATTGAACAGGTTAGAGACCCAAAGATGAAGGAAGAGAGGTTCAGATAAAATTGGAAGAGGGGAACAGCACCAGGAAACCTTAAAATTATTATAAGAAAAAGGAGAGTAAAGTGGAAAATAATATCATTGTAGATAATGAAAGCCCACCACAAAGACAAGTTCAGAAAACAGATAAAAACTGTACCGTATTATTTCAGAACAAGGTAAATGTTTAAGAAAATGATGTTAGATGGGAAAGAAAAGAGTGAGGTGACAAAACCCAGGAAAGAATTAGAAACAAAAGAAACTCATTTCAAAAATGAAGACTGAATTAGACTAAGAACAATTAGATACAGCAGATAATAGCTTAAGAGAAATATAAGATTAAGTGGGGGAAATTCTTAAAAATCAGTAAGAAATGAAGAGATAAGGATTCAAGAGAAAATGATAAAAATTGAAGATTGGGGAAAAATGATCCAACTTAAGGATAATAGGAGTCCCTGAATTTGAAACAGAAACAGAAACAAAGTAAAGGAACAGAATAAACATTAAAATCTAGGGACTTTCCTGGTGGTCCATTGGTAAAGAATCCACCTTCCAATGCAGGGGATGTGGGTTTGATCCCTGGTCAGGGAACTAAGATCCCACATGCCACAGCGCAACTAAGCCTGCGCACCACAACTACTGAGCTCGTGCACCTCAACGGGAGAGCCTGCATGCCGCAAACTACAGAACCCATGCGCCCTGGAGCCCGCATGCCACAACTAGAGAGAAGCCCGCATGTTGCAACTAAGACCAACATAGCGAAAAAAAAAAAAAAAAAATTTAAAATCTAAGAAAAGTTACCTGAAATAAAAGAATTGAAACTATATTTTGAAAGTTGCATATTGAGAATATGGACTTATACAACAAACACCAGAACATATTCTAATAAAATAATTGGACTTTAAAGGAAAGAGGTGTGGAGGAAATTGTAAGCATCTAGGCAAAGTGGCTTATAAGGAAAAGAAAATTAATTATTATCAGACTTTGCTATAGTAATGCTTTATGCTAAAAGAAAATGGAGTAAAACATTTAAGATACTTCAGGAAAGAAAATGTGAACCAAGAATTCTAGACCCAGCAAAACTGACTTTCAAGTATAAAGGACATAGACAAACTGTCATCAACATTAAAAAGCTTCGCTAATATTGTTCCCATGAGCCCTTCCTTACGAATCTAGTAAAGAATAAGTTTCAGCCAACCAAAATGACTAAAGAAGTATCAACATTAGGACTGGCAATGGACATTAAAAATATGATTATTTATAGAACTAATCATAATTATGGGTGAACGAGGAGATAATGTAGCACCTAATGAATATATCCTCTGACAGTGAAGATATAGTATTGAAGAAAAATGGTTAAGAATGGGGAGAGTCAATGCAAAAAAAATTTTTAACCATTTTTGGAAATCAGCTTTGTGGTGATGCTATTAGTAGTGTTATTCTGAGACTGTTGTGTGTGTAACACAAGGATAAAGCAGATGGGTAATTATGGGACAGTTTAATTCTGTTATCCTCTGTGTTCTTGAGAACCAGGTTACTCATGGAAGAAAGGAGATATGGATGTAATATAGACAAAGTTAAGTGAAAGCCCTGTAGTTCTGCATTTAAATTGGAAGTATCAATATAAACTACTAAAGTATTTTACCTTTATCCATTGAAAAACCTAGAACAATGACCAACTTAACAGTTATGCATCCTTAGTGCCCATAATGTGATTGTTTTTAAAATTAATTAATTAATTAATTAATTTTTGACTGCGTTGGGTCTTCATTGCTGCGTGCAGGCTTTCTGTAGTTGTGTCGAGCGGGGGCTACGCTTCTTTGAGGTACGCGGGCTTCTCATTGAGGTTGTTTCTCTTACTGCAGGGCAGGGGCTCTAGGTACGTGGGCTTCAGTAGTTGTGGAGCATGGGCTCGGTAGTGGCGCACGGGCTTAGTTGCTCCATGGCATGTGGGATCTTTCCGGACCAGGGATTGAACCTGTGTCCCCTGCATTGGCAGGTGGATTCTTAACCACTGCACCACCACGGAAGTCCCATAATATGATGTTGAAATACCATTTCTCACTAAAAGAAACTAGGGATTCTTAGAGAAATGGCTGATTGCAGGTCTAGGGTAGAAAATATACCAGATGAGCTAGGAATATCTTGTACACATAGCAAGGAAGCTATCAAAGATTACTGGGGTCATGTCAAAAGGGCTCAGGGGACAACTTGAAGAGGCTCCTACTGGCCAAAGATGGGACACTTTGAGCTCAATAAGGATAATAATTACAGTGGATTTTGAAATTCATCCAATAATCCGTAAGATTATAATTATACTAAAAAAGCTAACAGGTCACTTTTGGATGGTGACAAGAACCTAATACTTTATCTCAAAAAATGTTAAATTAAGGGAAAAAATCAAGTATTACTGACCTTTCTTATATGAACTGTATTACTGAGCAACCACATAGTAGGTAAGGGGAAACATGTCTTTACAGAAATATCCTAGTTAATAAAAAGAAATGATAGAATATCACAATTTTTCAACCCCCAGTGAATTGTAGGACTTAGGCATTTTGACCATTAGTGACTGCTTCCCTCATAAAAAGAGACAACCAGACATTATATGCCTCCTATGAAAGAACAGAACCTATAATCTTTTTTTTTTGAAATTTATTTTATTTTTGGCTGTGTTGGGTCATCATTGGTGCACACAGGCTTTCTCTAGTTGTGGTGAGCAGGGGCTACTCTTCGTTGTGGTGCATGGGCTTCTCATTGCGGTGGCTTCTCTTGTTGCGGAGCACAGGCTCTAGGCATGCAGGCTTCAATTGTTGCAGCACGTGGGCTCAGTAGAGTGGCCCGCGGGCTCTAGAGCGCAGGCTCAGTAGTTGTGGCGCATGGGCTTAGTTACTCTGCAGCATGTGGGATCTTCCCAGACCAGGGCTCAAACCCATGTCCCCTGCATTGGCAGGCGGATTCTTAACCACTCTGCCACCAGGGAAGTCCCAGAACCTATAATCTTGCCAAAAAGATCAAACCTGAATCTGATCAAGGCTTTTCATCCAGCTACCTATTTTCAGGAAATAGAGGACAGAGGAACATGAGTGTGCAGTCAGCACGATCCAGACTGGGAAATTCTGCAAGTCAAGAAAAGTTTCTATTGATAGCTTTTTTTCTTGTGTAAAGACCATACATTCTTGCTTCTCTGCATGTCTCATGATTTCTTTTTTTGGGTGTTGAAAATTGGACACTTTAAATCATATAAGATTGGAAACTCTGGAAACCAGATAATCCCCCCTCCCTAGGGTTTTATTGTTGTTGCCATTCCTTTTTTTTTTTTTAAAGTGACTTGAACTAATTCGATAAAGTGTATATTCTTTGTCATGTGTGGCCACCAAAGTCTCTGCTCAGTTAGCTTAATGGTCTGCTAATGATTGAACAGAGTATTCCTTAAATGCCTGGAACAAATAAGTCTCCGAGCCTTTGCCAAGGCATGTATTTAATGCCTCAGCAGTTTACAAGTCTGCCTTAGCCTTCATTTGCTGCTTGCAAAGAATCTTAAGATTAGTTAGAGGTGACAGATCAGGGCCTTCTCAGTACTTTCCTGGTACCTTCATCGGGATCCCTAAGAGTCTTAATAACTTCTCAGTTTTATAGTTAGCCAGGGGCTTTCATACATGTTATTTTCAATGATCTCAACAGCCACCCTGATAGGTGTGTATTAATAACACTATTTTACAAATGTTGTAAGGAAGCCCATCTGTTGGACTTAGGATTTCAAAAAAAAAAAAAAAAAAAAAAAACCAGAACAAAACCCCAAATCTAAAGAACTAAAGGAAAGTATGAGAGCAGTGTCTCACCAAATAGAGAATATGAGTAAAGAGAAATTATTAAAAAGAGCCATACAGAAATCCTATAGTTGAAAAGTACAATAATTGAAATGAAGAATTCATGAGAGGACTTCAACAGCAGATTTGAGCTAGTGGAAGAAAGAATTCAAGAACAGAAAGATAGGTCAACTGAGATTTCCAGTGTGAGGAACAGAAAGTAAAATGAATAAATAAAAATGAGCAGAGACCCATGAAACACCATCAAACATACAAACATGCATGCAATAGGTGTCACAGAAGGAGAGGAGAGAAAGGGTAGAAAGAATATGTGAAGAAATAATGGCCAAAAACTCCCCAAGTTTTATGAAAAACATTAACCTGCACATGCAAGAAGATCAACAAACTCCTAGTAGGATAAACTCAGAGATCCACCTAGACACACTATAAACAATTTGTTGAAAGACAAAGACAAAGGGAGAATTTGAGGCCATCAATAGAGAAGTGATTCATTACATAAAAAGGATCCTCAATAAAAGGAATAGCTGATTTCTCATCCGAAACCACAGGGGCCAGAAGGCAAGGGATGTCATATTCAAAGTGCTGAAAGAAAGACTGTCAAACAAGAATTCAATACCTAGAAAAAACTGTCCTTCAAAAAATGGAGAGGAAAAAAAGAAAAATGGAGAGGAGTGATGTCAGTGAGAATGCAGAGTAGGTAGCTCCAAGAGGCCATCTGTCCACAGAAACACCTAAAAGGGGGGCAAAACTGTCAGAACTCTGGAAAATAGCCAAAGGTTTATAGTAACAGAGTGAACACTGAATCAAGAAAGGGGCAACTTAAAAAAGGTAGGAAAACTTTGTAGCATTTTTACTTGTCTTTGGCCCACACCGCTCCTCAGCATGGTGATGGTTATGAAGACGGCAGTCTGTGTTCCCCATGTGGGACCCTAGTCCCTGGGTCCAGAAAGAACAGAGAAGATTTTGTTTTTAAAAAATTGTTTGTCTGTTTTGACCTATCTGAGGGCTGCCTGAAGGACTGATCCAAAGCTATTCTCTTTGTTTTGGATAATCTGGAACTTTCTCAGGACAGGAAGGTGGCTATGCAGAGGACATTTCTCAAAACCACTGAAAGACACATGAATGACCCACTGCCACCTGGAGCAAAAAAATAACACTCGAGGCAAGCAATAGATATGCTGAAAGCCTGAGAGGAAAATCCAGGGAGAGAGATTCTTTGGAAAAAGAGGACATTGAAAAACTCCCATGTATGCCATACATTCACAGGACAAGACACATGCTTAGGAAATAACTGAGAACATCCCAAGCTTTCACTGTGACTGATCTTTAGGCTCAGCACAAGCCCAAAGTGAATGCTAACGTACAGTTGTAAGTGGCCTGGCTCAGCATTGAAGGAGTTCCTCAACACAGAGCCCATCTGCAAAGACTAGGAGAGTTTTTCTTCTCCCTCCCTTCCTCTCTCCTTTTCTCTTCCTTCCTTCTTTCCTTCCTTACTTTCTTTCTCTCTTTCTTCTTTCTCCTTCCCTCCCTTCCCTCTTTTTGCCTGAGGCATTTAAGAAAATCTCTGTTTACTAGCTGACCAGAAACTACAGAGGAAGAGATTTCAGAGACCATGCATTACAAAGAACACAGTCTTTACAAAAATAGTTTAGACAAGTCACTAAACAAACAGCTACTACCCACAAAAAGCAAAAAAAACAAACCCTGAGGAGAGGGAAGAATTTGATTTCCAGAGCTACCACATTGTACAATTTAAAATGTCCAGTTTTCAAAAAATATTATGAAGCATGCAAAGCAACAAGAAAGGGTGGCTTTTACACAGGAGAAATGAACAGAAACTGTCCCTGAGGAACCACAGACATTGGAATTACTAGACAGAGACTTAAAGTCAACTATGTAAAATATGCTCAGAGACCTAAAGGAAACCACAGGCAAAGAGCTAAAGGTAACCAGGAGAACAGTGTTTCAGGAAATAGAATATGTCAGTAAATAGAAATTATAAAAAGGAATGAAACAAATTCTGGAGCTGAAAATATAATAATTAAAAAATTCACTAGAGGGTTCAAGAGCAGATTTGAGCAGCCAGAAGAAATAATCAGTGAAATAATCAGTGAACTTGAAGACAAATCACTTGGACTTATTCAGCCTGACGAGCAGAAAGAAAAAAGAATGATGAAAATGAACAGACTCTAAGAAACTTGAGGGGCGCCATCAAGCATATCAACATACACACGCATTCCAGAAGGAGAGGAGAGAGAGAAAGAGGAATAACGAATATTTGATGAAATAATGGCCCCAAACCTTGCAAATTTGATAAAGAATATATACATCCAAGAAGCTCAGTGAATTCCAAGAAGGAGAAACAAAGAGATCCACACTGAGACACATTATAATCAAGCTGTCAAAAGTCAAAGACAGAATCCTGAAAGCAGCAAGAGAGAAGCAACTTGTTACATACAAGGAATCCTCCATAAGATTAACAGCTGATTTCTCCTCAGAAACTATGAGGACAGTGGCAGTGAAATGACATATTTAAAGTACTGAAAGAAAAATATTGTCAACCAAGAATTCTATAGCCAGCAAAACTATCCTTCAAAAAATGATGAAGAAATTAAGATATTTCCAGATAAACAAAAGCTGAGGGAGTTTGCTTCTGGTAGACCTGTGCTACAAGAAATGCTAAAGATAGTCCTTTAGATGGAAATGAAACTAGATAGTAGTTTAAGCCCTATGACAAAATAAAGAATACTGATAAATGTAACTACATAGGTGAATATAAAATCCAGTATTGTATTTTGGGTTTGTAACTCCTTTCTTTGTCTGTATGGTTTAAAATATGAATGCATAAAACAATAATTATATAGTTAATGGGCACTCAGTGTATTCAGATGTATTTTGTGACAACAGAAACATGAAGAGGGGGATGGAGCTGTGTAGGAACAGAATTGTTAATATATTATTGAAGCTAAGGTTGTATTAGTTAAAAATGGATTGTTAGGGGCTTCCCTGGTGGCGCAGTGGTTGCGCGTCCGCCTGCCGATGCAGGGGAACCGGGTTCGCGCCCCGGTCCGGGAGGATCCCACATGCCGCGGAGCGGCTGGGCCCGTGAGCCATGGCCGCTGGACCTGTGCGTCCGGAGCCTGTGCTCCGCAACGGGAGAGGCCACAGCAGAGGGAGGCCCGCATACCACACACACACACAAAAAAAAAAAAAAAAAAGAAAATGGATTGTTGTACATTTAAGAGGTTGATTGTAATCTCAAGGATAACCACCAAGAAAATAACTTTAAAAATGCAGAAAAAGAAACGAGAAAAGAATCAAAATGGTACACTACAAAAAAAACCCCAAAACACCAAAGAAAACAGTAATGGAGGAACTGAGGAACTATAAAAATGTGACATATATTAAACAAATAGCAAAATGGCAGAAGTAGTTTCTTCCTTATCAGTAATTACTTTAAATGTAAATGAATTAAACTGTCCAATTAAGACAGAATTGATTCTTAAAAAAATCCAAATATATGCTGTCTACAAGAGATTCACTTGAGATCCAGATACAAGTAGGTTGAAAGTGAAAAATGCAAGAAGGTATTCCATGCAAATAGAAACCAAAAGAGAGCTGGGTTGGGTATACTCACATCAGACAAAATAGACATTAAAGTAAAATGTTAGAAGAGACAAAGAAGGACATTATATATTGACAATAGGGTCAGTTCATCAATAAGATATAATAGTTTTTCTCAAGTACCTATGGAGCATTCTACAGGATAGACCATATGTTAGGCAACAAAAGAAGTCTCAGTAAATTAAAAAATATTGAAATCATACAGAATATTTTTTCTGACAACTATGGAGTAAAACTAAAAATCAGCAACAGCAGGAAAACTGGAAAATTTCCAAATATATGGAAATCAAACAACACATTCTTAAAATAACCAATAGGTCAAAGAAAAAATCACAAAGGAATTTAGAAAATACTTTAAGACAAATGAACATGAAAATACAACATAATGAAACTTATAGGTTGCAACAGAAGCAGTGCTCAGAGTGATATTTATACCTGTAAGTGCCTGCATTAGAAAAGAAGAAAGATCTCAAATTAATAACCTAATTTTACACCTTAAGGAACTAGAAAAAGAGGAGCAAACTATACCCAAAACTAGCAGAAGAAAGGAAATGAAAAAGATTAGAGTGGGAAACAAAATAGAGAAATAATAGAGAAAAGTCAAAATAAAAATTCAGTTCTTTGAAAAGATCAACAAAATTCATAAGCCTTTAGCTAGATTGACTAAGAAAAAGAAGACTTAAATTACTAATAACAGAAATGAAAGTTGGGACATTACAAATGACCTTATAGAAAAGAAAAGTTTTATAGCAGAATACTATGAACACTTTGTACACCAACAAATTAGATAACCTAGATGAAATGGACAAAATCCTGGAAACATACCAACTACCAAACTGACTCAAGATGAAATAGAAAACAGACATACTGAAACAGACCTATAAATAAAGAGATAGAATCACTAATCAAAAAAACCTCCCAATAAAGCAATGCACAGGACCAGACGTCTTCACTAGTTAATTTTACCCTGCATTTAAAAAAGATTGAATGCCAATCCTTCTCAAACTCTTCCAAAAATAGAAAAGGAGGGAATATTTCTGAATTCATTCCTTGAGGCCAACATTACCCTGAGACCAAAGCCAAAGACATCACAAGAAAACTAGAGACCAACATCCCTTATGAATATAGGTGCGATAATACTTGAGATACTTATGTCTGAACCCAGCAGCATGCTTAAAAAGATTATACACCATGGCCAAGTGGGATTTATCCCAAGAATGCAAGGGTGGTTCAACATAGAAAAAAATCAACGAATGTAATACATCAATAGAATGAAGGAAACAATTGATATAATTATCTCAGTAGATGCTGAAAAAGCATTTGGCAAAATCCAACACCCTTTCATGATTAAAAAACCAACCAAACAAACAATTTGAACTAGAAATAGAAGGAAAATTTCTTGACTTGATAATAGGTAATTATGAAGAAATCCACAACTAACATCATACTCAGTGGTGAAAGACTGAAAATCTTTCCCCTAAGATCAGGAATAAGACAGATGCCTGCTTTCACCATTATTCAACATTGTACTGGAAGTTCTAGCCAGAGCATTTAGGCAAGAAAAAGAGCTAAAAGTTATCCAAACTGGAAAGGAAGAACCGAAATTATCTTTATTTGTAAATGACTTGATCTTATATATGGAAAATCCTAAAGAATACACACATATACAAACTCAACTATTAGAGCTATTAAATGAATTCAGCACAGTTGCAGGATACAAGATTAACAACAAAAATTAGTTGTATTTCTATACACTAATATGAACAATCTGAAAAGGAAATTAAGAAAATTCCATTTATAATAGCATTCAAAATAATAAAATACCTAGGAATAAATTTAGCCAAGGAGATGAGAAATGTGTATACTGAAAATTATACAACTTTGCTGAAAGAAATTAAATAAGACCTAAATAAATGGAAAGACATCCTATATTCATGGATTACAAAACTTGTTAATAGGACTATCCAAAGTGATCTACAAATTCAATTCAATCCCTATCAAAATTTCAACAGCCTTTATAAAAAAGAAATTGAAAAGCACATCCTTAAATTCATAAGAATGTGAATAGCCAAGACAACATTGAAAATGAAGAACAAAGTTGGAGGACTTACACTTTCTGACTTCAAAACTTGCTACAAAGATACAATAATGAAAAGAGTGTGGTACTCACATAAGGACAGACATAGACCTATGGAATAGAATTGAGATTCTAGAAATAAATCCAAATATCTATGGCCAATTGACTTTTGACAAGGGTGCCAAGACTTTTCACGGGGAGAAAAATAATCTTTTCATCAAATGGTGGTAGGACAACTTGATATCCACATGCAAAAGAGTAAAGTTAGACCCCTGCCTCACACCATATATAAAAATTAACTTGGGACTTCCCTGGTGGTGCAGTGGTTAAGAATCTGCCTGCCAATGCAGGGGACACAGGTTCAATCCCTGGTCCAGGAAGATCCCACATGCCGTGGAGCAAGTAAGCCCGTGCACCACAACTACAGAACCTGCTCTCTAGAGCCTGCAAGCCACAACTACTGAGCCCACGTGCCACATCTACTGAAGCCTGCACGCCTGGAGCATGTGCTCTGCAACAAGAGAAGCCACTGCAATGAAAAGCCCTCACACTGCAACGAAGAGTAGCCCCCACTTGCCACAACTAGAGAAAGCCCACGTGCAGCAACGAAGACCCAACACAGCCACACCCACACAAAAATTAACTGAAAATGGATCAAAATCCAAAATATATAAGCTAGAAGAAACTCTTAGAAGAGAGCATAGGGGTAAATCTTTTTTTTTTTTTTTTGCGGTACACGGGCCTCTCACTGTTGTGGCCTCTCCCGTTGAGGAGCACAGGCTCTGGATGCGCAGGCTCAGCGGCCATGGCTCACGGGCCCAGCTGCTCCGTCCCATGTGTGATCTTCCCAGACCAGGGCACGAACCCGTGTCCCCTGCATTGGCAGGCGGACTCTCAACCACTGCGCTACCAGGGAAGCCCAGGGCTAAATCTTTATGACCTTGGATTTGGCAATGGATTCTTAGATATGACATCAAAAGCACAGGAAACAAAAGAAAAAATAGATAAATTGGACTTCATCAAAATTAAAAACATTTGTGAATCTAAGGATACAATCAAGAGAGTGAACATATGACCCACAGAATAGGAGAAAATATTTGCAAATTATATATCTGGTTAGGGATTAATATCTAGAACATATAAAGAATTTCCACAACTCAACAACAACAAAAACCCAATTCAAAAACAGGCAAAGGACTTGAATAGGCATTTCTCCAAAGCAGATATAGAAATGACCAGTAAGCACATGAAAAGATGTTCAACAACACTAGTCATTAGAATGCAAAATGCAAATCAAAACCACAATGAGATACAACTTCACACCCATTAGGACAGCTAGTATAAAACAAACAAAACCCCTCCCCCCATAAAATGGAAAATAACAGGTGTTGATGAGGATGTGGAGAAATTAGAACCCTTGTGCACTGCTGATTGGAATGTGAAATCATGCAGCCACTATAGAAAACATTTTGGTATTTCCTCAAAAAGTTAATCATAGAATTACCATATGATCCAGCAATTCCACTTCCAGGTGTATACCCCCAAAAATTGAAAACAGGGACTCATACAGATAGTTGCACACCAATGTTCATAGCAGCATTATTATCAATAGCCAAAAGGTGGGAGCAACCCACGTATCCATCAACCAGTGAATGGATAAAGAAGATTTGGTATATTCATAAAATAGAATATTATTCAGCCCTAAAAAGGAATGAAATTGTGATACATGCTACAATGGGGGTGAACCTTGAAAGCATCATGCTGAGTGATATATAAACCAGGCACACAAAGGGCAAAAATTATATGGTTGCACTTACATGAAGTACCTAGAATAGGCAAATTCATACAGAAAGTAGAATAGAGTTTACTATCAGATGGCTAGAGAGGAGAATGGGAATTATTGTTTATTAGATACAGAGTTTTTGTTTAGGATAGTGAAGTAGTTCTTGGAGTGGATAGTGGGGATAATTGTGTAATAACGTGAATGTACTTAATACTACTGAATTAATTGTATACCTAAAAATGCTTTAAAATGATCAATTTCATGGTATGTATATTTTACCACAATCAAAACCTAAAGATAATAAATACTCAAAATGAACCCCCTCCCTACTGAATTCTACTCTTTAAGATGATGAATTTTATGGTACATGAATTATATCTCAATTTTAAAAATTATTGAGCTGACCTGTTGGAAAAGAGCAACAGAATAAAATCCAAAGGGAGAAAAAGGAAGGAAAAGTAAAGAAAAAAAAAAAAAAGAAAGTAGAGAAAAGGAAATAGGTAAGAGCAAAAATTAATGAAATGGAAAACAAAGATTCAACACAAAAGGAGCAACAAAGCCAAAAGTTAGATCTTAGAAAATAATTGTAAAATAACTTTCTTGATGAGACAATCATGATAAGTTGTCAGTCAAGCCCTGAATCATGTTAGGGATTAAAAAGAGAAATTGCATTTACCACCATTTACAATAGATGTCAGAAATCTAATTATTTTATGGCAATAAATTTGAAAACCTAGCTGAAATAAGATAATTTTCCAGAAAAAAATTACAAAACTCTCAATAAAAAAGGAAATACTTGAAAAAATATGTGTTCATATATGTCCTTTAGTGTTTATAAAGCATTGGATTAGTAGTGAAAATTTTCCATCTCCTAAAACAAAAAAAAAGTAACTTGAACCAGATGGTTTTACGTTCACGGAAGATATAATTCCAAACATATAAAACGCTTTTAGTGATTAGATAAATGAACATATCTGCCCCGCCCACAGACAGTTCATTTCGTTAAGCCAGTACTGTTGGCCCTGTGTATCGTGGTTTCCAAATCCGTGGATTCAACCAACCAGGGATCAAAAGTATTCTAAGAAAAAAATTTACAGAAAATTTCAAAAAGCAAAATTTGAATTTGCTGCTTGCCTGGCAACTATTTACATAGAATTTACATTGTATTTACCACTATTTAGATAGCATTTATTTTGTATTAGTATTAGATTACTATATGTAATCTAGATCGCTTCTTGGCCTTTTGGCTAAGGTCAAGTATAGTACTATAAGTAATCTAGAGATGATTTAAAGTACATGGGGAGGATGTGCATAGGTTATATACAAATACTATGCCTTTTTTATAAGGGACTTGAGCATCCTTGGATTTTGGTATCCATGGGGGGGCGGTCCTGGAACCAATCCCCTGGGAATACCAAGGGACAACTGTATATCCATCATGCCAAAACAAAACTAGACAATGACCATATGAAAAAGGAAAATTACACCCAGTATCATGAGCTTGGACATAAAAATCCCAAACAGAATATTAGGAAACTGAATTTTAAAAAATATATGAAGAAGGTAATATAGCATTGCCAAGTTGGGGTTTTCCAGGAATGTGAATGTTAGAAAAATCTAGAAATTTTATTAACCAGCTTAAAATATTAAAGGAGTAAAAAATCCCAATAAAGTCACTTTAAGAGATGTAGAAAAAAGTTTATCATGAATATCTTTCATGATAAAAATTTAACAAACTAGGGGTAGAAAGGATTTGTTTTAAGTGATTAAGAGTACCTATGAAAAACCTACATCAAAATTCACACTCAGTGGTGAAACTGTAACAGTATTCCCTTTAAAGGTGTAGGCCAGTTATTATTGACAAGATTTGTATTAGCGTCTTAGCCAATGTATAATACAAGGAAAAGGAATAAAAAACATTAAGGATTAGAAAGAAAGTTTTAAAAGACTGTCATTATTCACAGGTGTTATGATTTCTGTATAGAAATCCCAAAAGAATCTGGAAGAATTATTAATTAATAAAGTTAATACAATTAATAAAGTTAATAAATAATAAAGTCCAGCAAACTTGGTGGATATATGATTAATAAATAAAATATATTTACTATGTCAGCAACAAAAATGATAGTACTTCTAATAAAATACAAAAAGTACTTAGAGGCAAAGCTAATAAAATTTTGTGTGATTTTTAAGGAGGAAAAAAATCTATAAAGGTCATTAGAGAAGACAAAGAAATGGAAGGGTATATCATATCATGCATAGAAAGACTTAGTTTCTTCAAGATTCAATCTTTCCTAATTAAGCTATTATATCAATGAAATTCCAATAAGAAGTCTGGCAGTATTTTTTTATGGGTCGCCAAAAGCTGATGCTAAAATGTAGATAAAAGAATGAAATATCAAAAACCAAGATGGTTTTGAAAGTGAAAAGGGGAGAAGTCTTGACTTACCACGTAATAAGACTTCCTATAATGCTGCAGTAATTAAAGCAGGGTGATGATGCGTGGATAGACAGATAGACCAATGGAACAGGATAGAGTGCTCAGAAACAGACCTGACTTGTATGAAAACCTGGCCCCTGTCAGATGGCACTGCAAATGAGTGGTGGAAGATAAATTCTTCATTAAACAGTACATGTGGAGAGAAAAAACACAACTGGATCTCTACCTTCCAGCATACACAGCTAAAGACCTAACTTGAAAAGTGAAACTTTAAAATTTTTAGAAGAAAATATAGATTTATATGATCTCAGGAGGGAAAGGTATCTTAAGGTACAAAATACATAAGCCATGGAGAAAAAGTTTGGTTAATTTGATTCCATTGAAACTTTAAGTCACTGTAGGAGATGCTATTTGAAACACATATAACAGGTAAAGGATTAGGATTCAAAGTATGTGATATATTGTCTTCCAAATCAATAAGAAAAAGACAAAACAATCTAGCAGAAAATTTGGCAACAGATTAGGAACAGGCAATTTACAATTTAAACATATAAAAAGATGCCCAACTTCATTAATAATTAGAGAAATGACAAAATGAAAAATAAGATACCATTTCATATTCATCAGATTGACAAAAATTAAGAAGTCCAACAGTAGGAAGTATTGGTAAGGATGTTAAAAAAAAATAAAGCATTGTTCAGAAGTAAGTCAGAAAGAGTAAAACAAATATCGTATAATATCGCTTACATGTGGAATCTAGAAAAATGGTACAAATGAACTTATTTGCAAAGCAGAAATAGAGACACAGATGTAGAGAACAAACTTAAGGATACCAAGGTGGGGAGGGAGGGGTGGGATGAACTGGGAGATTGGGATAGACATATATATATACTACTATGTATAAAATAGATAACTAATGAGAATCTACTGTGTAGCACGGGGCACTCTACTCAATGCTCTGTGGTGACCTAAATGGAAGGAAATCTAAAAAAGAGGGGGACATATGTATACGTATAACTGATTCACTTTGCTGTACAGCAGAAACTAACATAACATTGTGAAACAACTATACTCCAATAGAAATTTAAAAAAAAAAAGGAGCAACGTTGATATTAAAGTAAGTTAGTACAATAGCTTCAGAAAACAATTTGGCAATAGCCAGTGAAGGTGAAGATGCTCATATTCTATAGTCAGGTAATTCCACTCCTAGGTATGTAACAGAGAAAAACTACACACGTGTACAGTAAAACATGGGGCTATGAGTTGGTTGGGAGTGTTGTTAGGGCAGGGGGTTATTTCGATGGAGGTGTTATTTGCAGGTTTCAGAGGGAAATGAAAGGAGTTCAACTACAGCTGGCAATCTGCAGGGTTAGTGGGGCAGCTGTGTCTGCTGCCGCAAGGGGAAGGTAACGTGGGCATCATGGCCACGTAGGCACCCAGCGATTAGACCCAGTACTCCTGTGATGATTTTGGAGTGGTTTCTTCTCTCAACAAGGACAATGACTGAGGTGATCAGGTAGAGGATTACCACTATGTGGGTTTGGAAGAAATCACTCCAAGGCCAGTCGATAGCCTATATCTCGGTGTGCAGGTAACACACATAGATGATAAAGAATATAGCTATAGCAGCAAAGATCATCTCAATCAGCAATCAAGGCAGGTCAGAATCACCAGGCACAATAGAATCTTAGCAAACAGGAGAATTCCCTTTTGGGTGCTCCAGAAGTTGGTGCTGGCGGCCCAGCAGCTGGGAGCCCAAGGGGTGCTCAGAATCTGCTGTGGCAGGGGCTGGGGTCCCTAGGGGCATGGAGGATCTGCTCATGGGTTCGAGGATGCTGCACAC
The DNA here is from genome assembly GCF_002837175.3 of Physeter macrocephalus. Taxonomy (NCBI): domain Eukaryota; kingdom Metazoa; phylum Chordata; class Mammalia; order Artiodactyla; family Physeteridae; genus Physeter; species Physeter macrocephalus. The sequence continues at coordinate 131,551,610 of NC_041221.1, forward strand.
CCGGCCATCTTGCCCACGATCTGGCTGGGAAGAGGGCCCAGGGTCAAAGGACCTTAAGTCCTCTTTTTATTTTATTTATTTAATTAATTAATTAATTATTTTGCGGTACGCGGGCCTCTCACTGTCGTGGCCTCTCCCGTTGCGGAGCACAGGCTCCGGATTTAATTAATTAATTAATTATTTTGCGGTACGCGGGCCTCTCACTGTCGTGGCCTCTCCCGTTGCGGAGCACAGGCCCCGGACGCGCAGGCTCAGCGGGCATGGCTCACAGGCCCAGCCGCTCCGCGGCATGTGGGATCCTCCCAGACCGGGGCACGAACCCGTGTCCCCTACATCGGCAGGCGGACTCTCAACAACTGCGCCACCAGGGAAGCCCTAAGTCCTCTTTTTAAATGGCCCTGCAACCTGACTCAAACTTTTTGTACTTTTATACTCTTTGCAGTAGTAAAAAATTACAAAGAAGCTAAATATCACTCAATGGATAAAGAAATTATAGTATTTTCATAAGTGTAATTGCTAAATAGTGGTGAAACACTAAACTAGGTTTACATATATCAACATGGATGAATCTTATAATTTTAAATGAAAAAAAATCGCCCAAAGAATACTGTAATGTATATGCAATTTATGTAGTGTATAAAAAATGCAAAACCATACTATGTACTTTTAGGGATACATATGTGGTAAAAGTATAAAATACACGAGCAAGACATACTCCAGATTTAAAATAGGATTACTTTTGTGGGAAGGGAAGAAGATCTGATCAATGTGAGGCTCTGCCTGTAATGGTAATATTTTATTTCTTAAGCTGGGTGGTAGTATATGGTTGTTCATTATATTATTCTTTATACCTTTTTGTGTATATTAAATGTTTCATTGTAGTTAACACACATAAAAGTGTATGTAGATGGTTGCCATGTGGAGACCACAAATATAAGTATACAGGACAAATAACACCACCAGCTGCCCTGATGTTTTCCAAATGGACAGTTGTGGCTTGAGTTACAATTTCCAGTGACAGTATCTGACATATTTAAAAGGTGGTGTATCTCAAAAACTTTTCTATTTCCCTCTAGAAATGAAAATAGAAACTCTCTCTAGCCCCCCTTCACCCCACCCCAAACTCATCTCAGTTAAAGGTATCGGCGTTTACCCAGTTGCTCTGTGTGAAGCACTAGAGTCTTCCTTGCCTTCTCTCTACCCTGTGCATCCCTGAGTCCATCAGCAAGTCCTGTCATCACTGCCCAGAAAATACTTCCGGAATCTGTCCTCTTCTCTTCAGCTCCACACTGTCCCCCACTCCAATACAATCTAACCTCGTCTCTTGCCTGGATGATGATTCTTCTACTATCTATCACTTCCTCCCTAACTTGCCTCCCAGTTGCTTTTTCCTGCCAGTTCCCCCACGGTCTCTTTTCCACGGAGATCTCTTGAACATATAAATCAGTTCACATCACTCCCTTGCTCAAACTCCTCCAAGGCTGAGGTTAATGTTCACAGGCCTCACCAGGCCTACAAGGCCCTCCCTACATGGCCCGCCCCTCCAACTGCATCTCCTGCTCTGCTCACCCCTTTTTGTTCTGCCACGCTGGCTTTGCTGTTCCTTTCTCCCCTTAGGGCCCTTGTACTCGCCACTGGGGAGTAGTCTCCCAGTTTTTATTAGGGCTCCATCCCTGGCTTTAGCACGGCCTCCACTCAGCCCCTTTTCTAAATAGCTGCCATGCCTGCCCCTCCCCACCCTGGCCAGCCCCTCTCTTCCCTTTGGCTGTTTCACTTTCCTTCCTGTCTGATGTTATGTATGTATTTGTCTAAACATTCATTTCCGTCTCCCCTACTAGACTGTCAGCTTCCTGGGCATGCTGTGGTGATCTATCCTGCAGACCCTCATTCTCGTAGCCATCGGCGTCGGGCAGATGCGACACCCCAAGAGCTTCTTGGAAGCCAAGAAGCTGGTGTAGCCGTCCCAGGCCATCCTTCCTCCCTGGCTGGGGAAGCAAGGGCCTCCTGGACTCATTTCTCTCTGGCAGGAGGCCTGGTCCCCAGCCGTGGGTGTCTGCAGGGGAGAGGGGCCACAGCACAAGCTGAGGGCAGCAGCTTGGCTGGCTAATACTGAACAGGTGGCAGGGTAAATGCCTGCCCCCTCCCCTGGGCCCTTTGCAGTAATCTGGTGAAGCCATTGGGAGCCCTACTGACACCTCAGAATCACAGTGTTACTGATCAGGGATGTGAGCCTGTTGTCTGGGGGGACTGGGGGGAGGGGAGTGGGTGGGCAAGCCTGTCTCCCTTCTGTCTTCCTTTCCTAACTTGGGATTTTGACCAGGTTGGGGCGTGATTCCCTGCCACCCAGGAAACCTCACTATTCCGTCCTTGGGCCTAGACTCAGCCTGCTGATCCGGAGTGTGTGTGTCAGTTGAGGGTGGGGTAGAGGGAGTTGCAGTGTGTGCCCTGAGGTTGACCCCGGGTTCTTCGCATGGTTGTTCTTCTGGGGACTAGAGAAACTGGGGTTAGGCCAAACAGAGGCCTTGGTGCTGGTTGGGGATGGGGCCTGCAGAGTCTTAGTTACTGATTTCATTTTCAATAAGTTTAGGTTTGTTACCTTGGTTTCCCAATAAAAAAAAAAATTAACTTCTAAAAGAAAAAAAAATGAGACTGTCTCATTGTTTCATTTCCCTGTGCCTGAAACAGTGCTTGCTTGGCATGTGGTAGATGCTTAATCAAAGCTTCCTCAATGAATGAATTCATTGATGATAAGGAAAAACTTAGATGACTCAAAAAGTACCTTTCGGTAAAATCAAAGCCCCTGGAGTTGTAGATGCATGAGAAGAATTTGAATAAGATTGTTTCATAGAGTATAAAAGTGGGAAAAAGAGCAGAATGTTCTTCAGAAGCAGATTAATTAACTGATTTTAAGTATGTGTGATAATAGAGTAAATAAAGTAGATGTGTGAGTAGTTCATCTCCTTTCCCAAAAGTCTGGGTATTCAGGTTGGCCAGAAGGCTCTTGGGGTCTTCTCTTTGGAAATCCCGGTTGCCTGACATGCACCTCCCACCAGGCCTCAATAGTCATTCTGTCCATCTGTCAGTCAGTCATTCCCAAGCTATCTGGGTCAAACCCAGCCCTAAGCTCGGGGCCACAGGGTAGGCAAGACACAGAAAGAGAAGGGAATCAGGCACATTGTGTCCACTGTGTGCCAGGGACTCTACCTGCGTTCCTCTGTCTTGTGGCCTGACTTAGGAGCACCTGCTCCCACCCTCGCCCCGCCAACACACACACCTGATTGGGTGGCCCAGGCAGGGGGAAGGTCTGCAGCTTGGTCTGACCCTCCTACCCTTACCACCCCTGTAGGTCTCAGAGCTCATCTTTGTGTCCATCTATAGCTCCGAGTTCTGCATGAAGCTCTACGTGGACCCCATCAACTACTGGAAGGATGGCTACAACCTGCTAGATGTGATCATTATCATCATCATCTTCATCCCCTACAGTCTCCGCAAGATCAAGGGCAAGCACTACCCCTACCTCAACATTGCCGATGGCGTACAGTCCCTGCGCATTCTCAAGCTTATCACCTATAGCCGCGGCATCCGGGTGAGTGACATGGGATGCCGTGGTTCTGGGACTGCAGGTGATAGGGCCCGTCTGCCCATCAGCCCCTGATGAAATGATAATTCTGCTACTCTCATGCAGTGACTGAGTCCTCTTGTGTGGCAGGTTGATGTTTACCTGTGTTATCTTATTTAATCTTAAAATGATTCTAGGAAAGGTATTAGCTCCATTTTACAGATGAAGAAATTGAGACCCAAGATCACTCAGCAGTTAGATGCTGGAGCTGAGCTTCGAAAGGTGTATCTGACTCAAGACCATCTGATCTTTCCCTCTCTCCCATGTTGCAAAGTGACTGATTTTCATATGGTCCAGACCCTTTGGACTACATGCCCAGGAGTCTCCAGCTTTTTGGTGGCTTCAGCCACTCACTGCTTTCCCCGAACGATTGAAAAATCTGCTGCTTCTCTTGATGGGAATGGTCTCATGACTTGTTCAGGCAGCTCTGGAAGTGCTGCTCCTGCTGAGAGGGCAGAGCGTGGCCAGTCTTTACTTGGCTCAGAGGTTTCAGAACAAACCTCAGAGGTGCCCCAAACATGCCCTCAGGTATTCATCCTGGACATGGTATGTTTGCCCTGGCTCTGGTCAGTACCCATGCTTCTCCAGGAAGGGGCTGGTTTGGACATATTCAACAAGTTAAGGTGTGTCAGCCTGTTCTGCTGAGAGGTTGCCCCTAGGCCAGCCTGGTGTCTGTCTGTCTAGGGCTTAGGTCCGACACTCAGGGAGCCCATGGGAGCCCAAGGGAGCCCCAGGCCTGAGTGGAGAATAGGCGCATGTTAAAGAGCTCCCCTTCCTGCAGACCCCATCCATTCAGGTCTTGCTCTCACATGGTCACATACCTGTGTGTGTCCCCTCCCAAACAGCATGGTCCTATCCTCCTGCTCCTCTTCACGGCAAGGCTGCTGGAAGGGGTGTCTGTTCTCCCAGTCCCTCTTCCTTACCTGTCATTTGTGTCCGGGCTTCCTGCCTCCTCTCCCCAGTAACTAGCCCCTCTGAGGTTGCCAGCAACCTCCCGTCACTGCTTTCTTTTGGTTTCCCTCCAGCCTCTTAGGCATAACTTCTCAGGTGCGTGTTTTCTTTGCCTTGCCCATGAATGTGGTTTTCTCAGGACTGTGTCCTGAGTTCTCTTCTCACTCTATATTCTCTTTGGGTGACCTTCTGCACTTTTCAGGGGTCTTCACCTGCCCACGCCACTTTCTTTGAACCTCAGACCTAACTGCTTCCTGGATAGCTCACATACTCCTCAAACTCAACGTGTCTAAACCGGAAGTCTTCACTCTCCTCCTACCCCCACCCTCAAATCCCAAGACCTGGCTCCTCCTCCTGTATTTTGTCTGTTGGTGACGGGTGCCTCCTGTCAAGTCAACTGCCAAGTCATAAATTTGAGTGTCGGCTTTGAGCTCTCTCTCAAAGTCCTATAGCCTGGCCTCCTAGATAGTTCTTGGCTTGTTCACATCTTTTCACTCCAACAGCCATCATTTTTTCTCCATTACCATTCACCTTTCCTTGGGTTCCTGCAATAGCTTCCCACACTACTGAGAGCCCTGGAGCAGAAATGCCTCAGCAGCTGGAGGAATCTCTAAAGTGCACCTCGAATCATGGTACCACTCCTTTTACACTTGAGAGTGACTCCCCTTGTTCGTGGGCTAGAGGCAGACCCTATAATGTGTCCTAGAAGTGGGGAAGGGAGTGTTTGAGGTGCTGGGCTGTGGAGTCCATGTCAGGAAGGGATGAGAGTAAGGCAGGTGGACAGGAAAGAAGACTGGAGCTCTCTGGGAGGTGAGGGCGAGGTGGCGGGCACCTCAGAGTGAGGGAGTAATCAGGCAGTGGGGGCTGTAGCCATTTTTTCGGGTATGGGGCACCAAGGGAGCAGGGGCCTAAAGTGATTCAAGGGTCGCTGGAGATGAGGAAGTCAAGGGACGAAGAGGCCTGGGGGTTGGTGGGTGTCCACAGGGATGCTGAAGGCCCCCAGGATGACAGCAGGGTGGGGTGGAGCCATTCTGAGATGCAAGAGGGCGTGGGAGGATGGAAGGTTGGCCCTGCCCAGAGGCAGGGGCTTTGCCCATGGAGGCTGGGGCTCCGAGGATAAAGTAGGGGATGGCATCCTGAATCAGGTGAGTGGGGGATGAGCAGCCTCCCTCTAGAGAGCTGCTGGGGAGCGATGTCCTCAGGCAAGAGAAGGTTTACAGGGAAGGCCAGGAGAGAGATCACTGTGGAATGAAGGTGCCAGAGACCTGTGGGAGTCATGAGAGGAAGGTGGTGATGGTGGCTGAGGGAAAGGAAGTCCAGGGCTGTGCAGGGAGGAGGAAGCAGAAAGGACTGGTGGCAGGAGGGGCTTCCATCTTGGGGAGTGGGGGGAGAGGCAGTGACCCAGATTGTCCCTTGTGAGGCTGAGGGCACGAGCCACCTGCTGAGTGCATTGTGTGGTGGCAGCCTGGTCAGAGGGGAAGGCCTGGAGGTGCCTGGGTCTTGGCGCCCGGCAGGGACAGCCCAGGGATCCAGTGAAGGGCACACAGCCCTCCCCACTGGCCAAGGCCTATCCCAGAGCTCAGCCTGGCTTGCTTGGTGACCGAAGGCCTCTGCTCGGCCTTTGGTCCATGTGGTCATGCAGACACCCATGGGCATGCAGACACAGCATGTTCATACACATACAGTCCATGTTTGACCTCAAGGTCTTTCTGTCATTAAGCAGAGCCTTGTATCCAAAATTTGTTCCCCGGGGAACCATCAGACCCACTGGTTGTAGCTCTTCTATGGGTTTTGGGATGTCACTGGACCCCAAAAGTGACTCTGGATTACATGCCCTCTGTACACCAGCCTGGCCAGCTGGCCAGGGGAGCTGGAGGTGCCAGCGGTGGGGCCTTGCACCTCTGTGCTGATTTATATTCATTGAGGTCTAGATGAGTCTCTAACAGAGCTGCAGCTCAGTGCCCAGAGCTGGCACGCCGGCACATTCTTGACTCCTGTTCCCTGATGAATTAAGATGACATTCTGCCTTCCACCTCATGGCAATAAACCTGCACCATGAAGAAATAGTTCCTTGCTGTTTTGCACACAGAGAAGCTCTGTTAGCTGGGCAACCAAGGGCCACACTGTCCTTGTTCATCTGCATTTCAGCCTGAAGAACTACCTTCAGACCCTGGGCTGCAGTGAGAGCATCAGCCTCGCCTCCCTCCCTGCCTGCTCCTCTTTGGGGTGCATCACTTGCCACCCATCAGAGTGGCAGGGCCTGAGTACCTGCCCTGACAAGAGGTTCTCTCCATGCCCAGAATGCCCCAAGGCCAGGAGGGCAGCTCTAGCGTGATTCAGAGCCCAGGACAGCTGAACTGGGGGCTAGGAGTTGCTTCCCCAAAGAATTTGGAAATTCATAATCAGGCACCTACTGGGGGCCAGGCTGTAGGCCTAGAAAGTGCAGGACTTCCTCACGGAAGGAGCTACTAGCCTATGGGGATCTGGGTAAACATCCATGGGACTAGATTACTTTTTTTTTTATACATCTTTATTAGAGTGTAACTGCTTTACAATGTTGTATTAGTTTCTGCTGTACAACAAAGCAAATCAGCTATATGAATACATATGTCCCCATATCCCCTCCCTCTTGAGCCTCCCTCCCACCCTCCCTATCCCACCCCTCTAGGTGGTCACAAAGCACCGAGCTTATCTCCCTGAGCTATGCAACATCTTCCCACTAGGCATCCATTTCACATTTGGTAGTGTATATATGTCAATGCTACTCTCTCACTTCATCCCAACTTCCCTTTCCCCCGGCTCTGTCCTCAAGTCCATTCTCTACATCTGCGTCTTTATTCCTGCCTCGCCACTAGGTTCATCAGTACCATTTTTTAGTTCCATATATGTGCGTTAGCATACGGTATTTGTTTTTCTCTTTCTGACTTACTTCACTCTGTATGACAGACTCTAGGTCCATCCACCTCAATACAAATAACTCAATTTCATTCCTTTTTATGGCTGAGTACTATTCCATTATATATATATGTGCCACATCTTCTTTATCCATTCATCTGTCGATGGACATTTAGGTTGCTTCCATGTCCTGGCTATTGTAAATAGTGCTGCAGTGAACACTGTGGTACATGTATCTTTCATTTTTATTTATTTTTTTAACATCTTTATTGGAAGATAATTGCTTTACAGTGGTGTGTTAGTTTCTGCTTTATAACAAAGTGAATCAGCTATATATATACATATGTCCCCATATCTCCTCCCTCTTGTGTCTCCCTCCCACCCTCCCTGTCCCACCCCTCTAGGTGATCACAAAGCACCGAGCTGATCTCCCTGTGCTATGTGGCTGCTTCCCACTAGCTATCTATTTTACATTTGGTAGTGTATAT
>NC_041221.1:131560236-131560892 GCF_002837175.3 Physeter macrocephalus
TTTCTTTTTATGGCTGAGTAATATTCCATTGTATATATGTGCCACATCTTCTTTATCCATTCATCTGTCGATGGACACTTAGGTTGCTTCCATGTCCTGGCTATTGTACATAGAGCTGTAATGAACATTGTGGTACATGACTCTTTTTGAATTATGGTTTTCTCAGGGTATATGACCAGTAGTGGGATTGCGGGGTTATATGGTAGTTCTATTTTTAGTTTTTTTTAAAATTTTACTTTATTTATTTTTTATACAGCAGGTTCTTATTGGTTATCTATTTTTTACATATTCATTTATATATGTCAATCCCAATCTCCCAATTCATCCCACCACCACTGTCCCCCCACTTTCACCCCTTGGTGTCCATACACTTGTTCTCTACATCTGTGTCTCTATCTGCCTTGCAAACCTGTTCATCTATACTATTTTTCTAGATTCCACATATATGTGTTAATATACAATATTTGTTTTTCTCTTTCTGACTTGCTTCACTCTGTATGACAGTCTCTAGGTCCATCCACATCTCTACAAATGACCCAGTTTCGTTCCTTTTTATGGCTCGGTAATATTCCATTGTATATATGTGCCACATCTTCTTTATCCATTCATCTGTCGATAGGCATTTAGGTTGCTTCCATGACCTGGCCATTGTAAAT
>NC_041221.1:131560977-131562211 GCF_002837175.3 Physeter macrocephalus
ATGGTGTTAGGGAGTGTTCTAATTTCATTCTTTTACATGTAGCTGTCCAGTTTTCTCAGCACCACTTATTGAAGAGACTGTCTTTTCTCCATTGTATATCCTTTTCTCCTTGTCATAGATTAGTTGACCATAGGTATGTGAGTTTATCTCTGGGCCTTCTATCCTGTTCCATTGATCTATATTTCTGTTTTTGTGCCTTGTTGTCTTGATTAGGGCCTCTCACTGCTGCGGCCTCTCCCATTGTGGAGCACAGGCTCTGGATGCGCAGGCTCAGCGGCCATGGCTCACGGGCCTAGCCGCTCTGCGGCATGCGGGATCCTCCCGGACCAGGACTCGAACCCGCGTCCCCCGCATCGGCAGGCAGACTCCCAACCACTGCGCCACCAGGGAAGCCCTCCATACAAATTTTAAGATTTTTTTTCTAGTTCTGTAAAAGGGAGTCTGATTCTTCCAGCTCCGTTTTTTTTCCCTCAAGATTGCTTTGGCCGTTCGGGATGTTTTGTGTCTCCATACAAATTTCTTTTTTTTTTTTTTTTTTTTTTTGCGGTACGTGGGCCTCTCACTGCTGCGGCCTCTCCCATTGTGGAGCACAGGCTCTGGATGCGCAGGCTCAGCGGCCATGGCTCACGGGTTTCTTGCAATGGTGAATGGGTTGTTTCCTTAATTTCTCTTTCTGATCTTTCGTTGTCAGTGTATAGGAATGCAAGAGATTTCTGTGCATTAATTTTGTATCCTGCAACTTCACCAAATTCATTGATTAGCTCTAGTAGTTTTCTGATGTCATCGTTAGGATTCTCTATGTATAGTATCATGTTATCTGCAGACAGTGACAGTTTTACTTCTTCTTTTCCAATTTGTATTCCTTTTATTTCTTTTTCTTCTTCTATTGCCTTGGCTAGGACTTCCAAAACTATGTTGAATAATAGTGGTGAGAGTGCGTACAGGTCTTTTACCTCCTTAGGTAGGTTTTTTCCTAGGTATTTTATTGTTTTTCTTGCAATGGTGAATGGGTTGTTTCCTTAATTTCTCTTTCTGATCTTTCGTTGTCAGTGTATAGGAATGCAAGAGATTTCTGTGCATTAATTTTGTATCCTGCAACTTCACCAAATTCATTGATTAGCTCTAGTAGTTTTCTGATGTCATCGTTAGGATTCTCTATGTATAGTATCATGTTATCTGCAGACAGTGACAGTTTTACTTCTTCTTTTCCAATTTGTATTCCTTTTATTTCTTT
>NC_041221.1:131562546-131678124 GCF_002837175.3 Physeter macrocephalus
TGGACATCCTTGTCTTGTTCCTGATCTTAGAGGAAATGCTTTCAGTTTTTCACCATTGAGAATGATGTTTGCTGTGGGTTTGTCATATATGGCCTTTATTATGTTGAGGTAGGTTCCCTCTATGCCCACTTTCTGGAGAGTTTTTATCATAAATGGGTGTTGAATTTTGTCAAAAGCTTTTTCTGCATCTACTGAGATGATCATATGGTTTTTATTCTTCAGTTTGTTAATATGGTATATCACATTGATTGACTTGCGTATATTGAAGAATCCTTGCATCTCTGGGATAAATCCCACTTGATCATGGTGTATGACCTTTTAATGTATTGTTGGATTCTGTTTGCTAGTATTTTGTTGAGGATTTTTGCATCTATATTCATCAGTGTTATTGGTCTTTAATTTTCTTTTTTTGTCATGTCTCTGTCTGGTTTGGGTATCAGGGTGATGGTGGCCTCATAGAATGAGTTTGGGAGTGTTTTGGAAGAGTTTTAGAAGGATACGTGTTAGCTCTTCTCTAAATGCTTGATAAAATTCACCTGTGAAGCCATCTGGCCCTGGGCTTTTGTTTGTTGGAGGATTTTTTTTTTTTTTTTTTTTTTTTTTTTTTTTTTGCGGTACGCGGGCCTCTCACTGTTGTGGCCTCTCCTGTTGTGGAGCACAGGCTCCGGACGCGCAGGCTCTGCGGCCATGGCTCACGGCCTAGCCGCTCCGCGGCATGTGGGATCTTCCCGGACCGGGGCATGAACCTGTGTCCCCTGCATCAGCAGGCAGACTCTCAACCACTGTGCCACCAGGGAAGCCCTGTTGGAGGATTTTAAATCACAGTTTCAATTTCAGTGCTCGTGATTGATCTGTTCATATTTTCTATTTCTTCCTGATTCAGTCTTGGAAGGTTGTACTTTTCTAAGAATTTGTCCATTTCTTCCAGGTTGTCCATTTTACTGGCATATAGTTGCTTATAGTAGTCTCTCACAATCCTTTGTATTTCTGCAGTGTCAGTTGTTACTTCTCCTTTTTCATTTCTAATTCTTTTGATTTGAGTCTTCTCTCTTTTTTTCCTGATGAGTCTGGCTAATGGTTTATCATTTTGTTTATCTTCCAAAGAACCAGCTTTTAGTTTTATTAATCTTTGCTATTGTTTCCTTCATTTCTTTTTCATTTATTTCTGATCTGATCTTTATGATTTCTTTCCTTCTACTAGCTTTGGGTTTTTTTTTGTTGTTGTTCTTTCTCTAATTGCTTCAGGTGTAAGGTTATGTTGTTTATTTGAGATTTTTCTTGTTTCTTTTTCTTTCCTTTTTTTTTTTTTGGCTGCGTTGGGTCTTCGTTGCTGCATGTGGGCTTTCTCTAGTTGCAGCAAGCAGGGGCTACTCTTCATTGCAGTGCACGGGCTTCTCATGGCAGTGGCTTCTCTTGTTGTGGAGCATGGGCTCTATCTAGGCACACGGGCTTCACTAGTTGTGGCACAAGGGCTTAGTAGTTGTGGCTTGCGTGGCACAGGGGCTTAGTTGCTCTGTGGCGTGTGGGATCTTCCCAGACCAGGGATCAAAGTCGTGTCCCCTGCATTGGCAGGCGGATTCTTAACCACTGTGCCACCAGGGAAGTCTCTCTTGTTTCTTGAGGTAGGATTGTATTGCTGTCAACTTCCCTCTTAGAACTGCTTTTGCTGCATCCCATAAGTTTTGCATCATTGTGTTTTCATTGTCATTTGTTTCTAGGTAGTTTTTGATTTCCTGTTTGATTTCTTCATTGATATCTTGGTTATTTAGTAGCATGCTGTTTAACCTCCATGTGTTTGTATTTTTTACAGTTTTTTTTCCCTGTAACTGATATCTAGTCTCATAGCGTTGTGGTTGGAAAAGATGCTTGATATATTTTCAATTTTCTTAAATTTACCAAGGCTTGATTTGTGACCCAAGATGTGATCTATCCTGTAGAACGTTCCATGTGCACTTGAGAAGAAAGTGTTTTCTATTGTTTCTGGATGGAATGTCCTATAAATATCAATTAAGTCCATCTGATCTAATGTATCATTTAAAGCTTGTGTTTCCTTATTTATTTTCTGTTTAGATGATCTGTCTGTTGGTGTAAGTGAGGTGTAAAATCCCCTGCTATTATTGTGTTACTATTGATTTCCACTTTTATGGCTCTTAGCATTTGCCTTACGTATTGAGGTGCTTCTATGTTGGGTGCATAAAGATTTACAATTGTTATATCTTCTTCTTGGATTGATCCCTTGATCATTATGTAGCATCCTTCCTTGTCTCTTGTAATAATGTTTATTTTAAAGTCTATTTTGTCTGATATGAGTATTGCTACTCCAGCTTTCTTTTGATTTCCATTTGCGTGGAATATCTTTTTCCATCCCCTCACTTTCAGTCTGTATGTGTCCCTTGGTCTGAAGTGGGTCTTTTGTAGACAGCATATAAACGGGTCTTGTTTTTGTATCCATTCAGCCAGTCTGTGTCTTTTGGTTGGAGCATTTAATCCATTCACATTTAAGGTAATTATCAATATGTATGTTCCTATTACCGTTTTCTTAACTGTTTCGAGTTTGTTTTTGTAGGTCCTTTTCTTCTCTTGTGTTTCCTGCTTAGAGAAGTTCATTTAGCATTTGTTGTAGAGCTGGTTTGGTGGTGCTGAATTCTCTTAGTTTTTGCTTGTCTGTAAAGGTTTTAATTTCTCTGTCGATTCTGAATGAGGTCCTTGCTGGGTAGAGTAATCTTGGTTGTAGGTTTCTCCCCTTCATCATTTTAAATATATCCTGCCACTCCCTTCTGTCCTGCAGAGTTTCTGCTGAAAAATCAGCTGATAACCTTATGGGGATTCCCTTGTATGTTATCTGTTGCTTTTCCCTTGCTGCTTTTAATATTTTTTCTTTGTATTATTTTTTGACAGTTTGATTAATATGTGTCTCGGCATGTTTCTCCTTGGGTTTATCCTGTAAGGGACCCTCTGCGCTTCCTGGATTTGATTATTTCCTTTCCCATGTTGCGGAAGTTTTCGACTGTAATCTCTTCAAGTGTTTTCTTAGACCCTTTCTTTTTCTCTTCTTCTTCTTGGACCCCTATACTTCTAATGTTTGTGCATTTAATGTTGTCCCAGAGGTCTCTGAGACTGTCCTCAATTCTTTTCATTCTTTTTTCTTTATTCTGCCCTGTGGCAGTTATTTCCACCATTTTATTTTCCAGCTCACTTATCCGTTCTTCTGTCTCAGTTATTCTGCTATTGATTCCTTCTAGAGTATTTTTAATTTCAATTACTGTGTTGTTCATCACTGTTTGTTTGCTCTTTAGTTCTTCTAGCTCCTTGTTAAACGTTTCTTGTGTTTTCTCCATTCTATTTCCAAGACTTTGGATCATCTTTACTATCATTACTCTGAATTCTTTTTCAGGCAGACTGCCTGTCTCCTCTTCATTTGTTTGGTTTTGTGGGTTTTTACCTTGCTCTTCATGTGCTGCATATTTCTCTGTCTTCTCATTTTGTTTAACTTACTGTATTTGGGGTCTCCTTTATGCAGGCTGCAGGATCGTAGTTCCTCTTACTTCTGTTGTCTGCCCCCAGTGGGTGAGGTTGGTCCAGTGGCTTGTGTAGACTTTCTGGTGGGGGCAACTGGTGCTTGTGTTCTGGTGGGTGGGGCTGTATCTTGTCCCTCTGATGGGCAGTGCTGCATCTGGTGGTGTGTTTTGGGGTGTCTGTGACCTTAGTATGACTTTAGGCAGCCTGACTGCTAATGGGTGGGGTTGTGTTCCTGTCTTGCCAGTTGTTTGGCATGAGGCATCCAGCACTGGAGCTTGCTGGCCCTTGGGTGGAGTTGGGTCTTAGTGTTGGGGTGGAGACCTCTGGGAGAGCTCTCATCAATTAATATTCCATGGGGCTGGGAGTTCTCTGGTGGTCCAACATCCTGGACTCAGCTCTCCCACCTTGGAGGCTTATTCCCGGGACTAGATTTCTGAGCCTTCGAGACTGCAGAATAATGGGACCTGTCTGGATAGTGCTGGAAGAACGTGTCCAAGACCAGCAGTCAGGAGTCAGTCTCACACAGGCTTCCGGAGAGCGTGACTTTTTCTGCACGGCTGTTCTCGAGGCTACTTGGCTTTGATGTCGGGTGGCACTGGGCCTGTGCACTAGCCTGGAAGTGGGAGACCCAACTGGGGCCTCTCCCTCATCCTTCCAAGGTACCTTAGGTTCTTCCACGTGGCCCTGCCCCTCCCCACCCTGAAGACCTCACCTGCAGACTGCGTCCCATTGCAGCATTTTTCATGAGTTCTTACCTCTTCAGTCTTAGCAGTCTTGGGAAAGAAGTTCTGTCTCTCTTGCAGGATTGGAGGCAATTTTTTACAGCTCAGTTCTTTTGGAATTAATCCCTAAACACTGATTTTTCTTCCCCCAAGGAGGGAATGGGGGCGTCGGGTATGCATTCACCCCTGCAGGCAGCTGCCAAAGTGGTCCACATACAGGGCAGCCCCAGTGTTCCTGGGTTATCTCTCTGTTTTGCACTTTACCCCAGACTGTCAAGACTTCACTGTCCTGTGTCCCAGCTCCACCAGTACCTCCTTTGCTACTGCTATGTCAATAAATAATATCTTGGCTTAGAAAGAGGGGCTTTTGTGGTTGACTGTGGTGGCACAAGGCAAGGGGCTGGAGAATGTGTTCCCGCTCTGCCGTTCTATCAGAGTGTGACTGTGACCAAGGCATTTTGCTTCTTTGAGCCTCTGATCCTGCATCCTGAAATGGGAACATCTTCCTACCTTGACGTGGTATCTGTGACAGTATCAAGGTAGCTGAACATGTATATGCAAGACTCCAGGGCATGGAGAAGGAACGATGAGGCATGGGAGATAAGACAAACACCCATCTCATGGGGGAAGACTGAGGTCACAAGATGGAGACCTGCCTGTGAAATGGGTCCCAGAAAAACTGAGAAGTCCTATTCCTCTCAGCCTTCTTCATTCCCACTCCCAGGGTAGCTCCCATACTCCTCCTCGGCCTGGAAGAGCATTCAGGGCTGGCGCTCAGCTGAGGGGCAGGGGCAGGAACAGGACACCTTAGGATGACCACAAAGGCAGGCTGGGGTTCAAGCGGAGTGCTTAGTGGTGCTGATGGGGAGACTACACGAGACCTGGGGCACCATGGGCGATCCACCAATGGGAAACTGAGCGTGGAGGCTAGGCATTGATGAACCACTGTTAGGTTGGTCCAGCCCTCAATCTGGGCACAGTTTCCCATTCATTCACTCATTCATTCATCCCACTATTTATGGAGCATCTGCCATGTGCCAGGCAAGGCACTGGATTCTGGGGCAGCTGGTGTTGGGACAGGCTGGACCTCTGTCCTCTGAGTCCAATCCAGCCTTGCAGCCTGGCCTAGCCCCGGTGCCTCTGCCTTGCAGACACTCATCACCGCTGTGGGGCAGACAGCCTACACCGTGGCCTCTGTGCTCATCCTGCTCTTCGTCCTGATGTACATCTTCGCTGTCCTGGGCTTCTGCCTATTTGGAGTTCCAGAGAGGGCTGACCTGAATAACTGGGGGAACCTGGCTCTGGCCTTCTTTACCCTCTTCAGCTTGGCCACGGTACCGTGTTTGGGAACAGTGGTAGGGGCAGGGGACTTGAGAAGGGACTGGCAGCTGGTGTGAGCATGTGGACATGCTGGGCCTCACTTGGGGCCTTTCCCATGTTCAGACACTTAGCTGGGCTGGGGAAGCTGGGGGCTGGCCTCCTAGGACTAAGGATAGGCCAGTGCCCTGGCCAGAAGTTCATCACTGTCTCTAATCTTATGACTCCCTAGAGCATTCTTATTTGTCCCACAGGGGTGTAAAACTTTCAAAAAGTTTTCAAAAGATAATTCATTCAGATTAAGTTTAATTTAGAAGGGAAACACATGTCACAAAGCCTTTTTGGGAACAGGCTGTCACAAATCCACCCAGAAGAAGCCTGCAAAGCCCAAGTCTCAAAGTCTAGATTCTGTTGGACTCTGGAAAGATTGGGGTCTTTCCAAAGGAGGGCCTGGCAGAGAGGCATTGTCTTTTGGGGAAGGATTGAAGGCCTTTTGGAGGAGAGCCCTTAGGGTACCTTGATCAGAAGTGTCCCCACCCAGGGGTGCAATGCAGCTCCAGGCCAGCATGTATGCCCTGGAGTCAGAGGATTAGGGGCTGTTGCAGGGCTGATGTGGAAGGAAGCCGGCCTGCTCCTCGGTGGGGCTGGGGCTCCCCACGGTGGGTGAGAGGAGGGCCTGCCGCTCTGGGCCTAGGCGCTCAGCATACCCTGCCTTGCCTGAGCAGGTCGATGGCTGGACAGACCTGCAGCAGCAGCTGGATGCCCGGAATTTTATTCTGAGCCGTTCATTCACCATCATCTTCATCTTGCTTGCCTCCTTCGTCTTCCTTAGCATGTTCGTGGGTGTGATGATCATTCACACTGAGGTGAGGTGGTGCTTGTAAGGATGGGGCAGTGGTAAGTGTGGCAGGTGGACGGGCCAAGTCTCAAGGGAGGACACTGAACTATCTCCCTCCCAAAGCGGAGGCGGGGGGACCAGGTAGGTGCCTCTCGGCCCCAGCCTGACTCTCTTCCCTGAGCCCTGCATTTTCCTTCCCTCATGATGGCGGCCGGTAGGATAGGTGCTTGGGAAGCCACTGCAGCTACAGTTGGCAGCTTGAGCCGGGGGCTGGCCTGTGAGGGGACCCTCCTGCTGAGGGGCCTGAGCCCCTTCAGCGCCCCGCCTCCCTGTGGGGAAGAAGGAGGACAGGAGCGGAGCGCTGAGAGCCCACGTCTTCCCTCCGTCCTCCCGCCCTCTAGGACTCTGTCAAAAAGTTGGAGCGGGAGCTGATGCTAGAGAGACACATGACACGCATGGAAGAGAAGCATGTGATTTTGAAGCGGCAGCAGGAGGAGGTCAGCAAGCTGATGCAGACACAGGCAGGTGGTCTCCACGGGCCGGCGGACAAGCAGAGGGCCGGTCAGGGCTGAAGGAATGGTCGGGAAGATGGGCCTTGGGGCCTGCGTGGAGGGCGGGTGGCCTTAGGCATCTGTGGCATTTGGTAAGTCAGCTACTCACCCCCCCTGTACTTTTCAGAGTCAGATGTTATTCTCTGCATTTTTGTATTTCTCTGGACCTCTTCAAGTGTTGAGTGTTGTGATTATAATATTTCCCTCCTTCATGGGCAAAACTCCATTGCTGGGCCCTTTGCCTGGAGCACTCTTGTCCCTGAGGACTCGCTGGGTGCCAGGCAGGCTTGGTCCCTGTCCACTGAGTGGGCGAGGCCACGGAGGCCCTGACAGGTGTTACTAACCTCAGTTTTTCTAAACTGGAACAAGAATGAGCACAGTGGGCTGGAGATTTTCTGTCAAGCATGATACAACTGTGAGGGGCTGGAGGAGAGTCCTCTCTTTTCAGCTGAAGTGCTCTGAGCTGCCGGGGTGCTCGGCCGGGTCCTGAACAGCGTGCTGCCCCTTTCTCCGCCAAGTGGCCGGTGCCTCCCTCCTCAGCCTCCTCTCTGAGGTGGAGACGCCCACCTGTCTTGGTGTGCCCAAGGTTTGTCCAGAACAGGGTGAAACGCTGAGCCACGCTCAGGCTCTCACCGACTCCTTCCCGTGTCACCTGTCCTCACGTCAGGGATGGTGGCTCACCAGGTGACCCCAGTCAGGGGGGTGGAGGCCCAGAAGGGGTTGGGGTGGACTGTGATTGGACTCAGGACTCATCCTGGGGCCAGAGTCAGGCCTCTGCCTGGGCCCCACGTGGAGGGTCCCCAGGTCTCTGTGCAGCCCGGTCACTACCTCCTCATCCTTGCTCTCTTTATGCTTTCCTCTCTAGAAGAATGTTGACCACAAAAGTTTCACTGAGCTGGTGGAGAAGTTTAAGAAGACCCTGCGGCACACTGACCCCATGGTCTTGGATGATTTTGGCACTAGCCTACCCTTCATTGATGTCTACTTGTCCACTCTAGACAACCAGGATGCTACCATCTACAAGTCAGTCCCAGCCCCGCTGACCCGGCCCCAGGCCCAGGGGGGCAATGGCTGATGTGCAGGGTGGGTAGGGCGAGGCCCTTCCTGGAGGTGCGCAGGGCCTGGGCTGCTGTGCGGATGGGCCTGTGGCTGGGGGAGACTCCGCCCACTGGCCTCCCCAGCCTACCCTGACCTGTTTTTATTTTTTTATTTTATTTTATTTTTTTTTTGCGGTATGCGGGCCTCTCACTGCTGTGGCCTCTCCCGTTGTGGAGCACAGGCTCCGGACACGCAGGCTCACGGGCCTAGCCGCTCCGCGGCATGTGGGATCTTCCCGGACCGGGGCACGAACCCGTGTGCCCTGCATCGGCAGGCGGATTCTCAACCACTGCGCCACCAGGGAAGCCCTGACCTGTTTTTAAATACTGGCTCCTCTGACTCTCCAAGACCCTCCTCACCAAGCTCTTTTCAGAGGGCCGAGAGAACACCGCTGGCTGGCAAGTCAGAAGCTGAAGCGGCTGGCTTGGTGCTGTGTGACTCTGGCAAAGTCTTTGTCCCTTTCCCACCTGGCACAGGAGGGGCTGACTATGGAAGCAATGCGTGTGAAGCTCTGAGCTTGGCCTGGCCCAGGGCTGTGCTCGGTGTGAGTTAGCTGGGGACATTCTGGCCGTTACTTGCAGGAAGGGGAGGAGCATGATTAGCCTGGTTTCTCAACAAAAGCTGCCTTGAGGGCTTCGTAGACAGGAGGAACTAAAAGGAGGGGATCTAGGAACACCCAGTGTTGGCCCAAGCGTGGACCAGGCAGCGTCTGGGCACCTCCATGTGCTCACCTCGCTCCGAGCCCAGGAGTCTGTTGCCTCCCACCTGACACATGCGGTGAAATGACTTTACTCCTGGGGCCACAGGTAGAGTGGCACAGCCAGCTTTCAGTCCAGCCCTATGTGGCTCTGAACTCCTTGCTCTTCCCTGACCCCGCACCTACCAGGAGTGGTGAACGTGCAGGTGCGAGAGTGCCGTGGGCAGGGCCAGGGCGGCATGGAGCCCGCTCGTGAGCTCAGGCCTCCTCTCCTTCTCCATTTCCAGGCTTCAGGAGCTGTACTACGAGATCGTGCACGTGCTGAGCCTGATGCTTGAAGACTTGCCCCAGAAGAAGCAGTCCCAGTCCTTGGAGAAGGTCGAGGAGAAGTAGTGGATGTGGGCACCCAGGCACCGAGGGCCTCGCAGGCTGTGACACCCTGTCCCGCCAATTAAACACAGGTTTTCTGAGTTGGCCTCTTCACGGTTGCTGTGATCATGGCATTTCTCCACCTTTGGGAATTGGGCCTGAGTAGATGCCCATGAAGTCTGATTCCTCCCTCACATGACACAGCCAGACCTTGGGAGTAGGGAGTAGGGAGAGGGAGGCTCAAGGCCCACCCTGACCAGAAGACACACCTAGGGTCCACACTGGCTCTCTCCTCCTTTGACCCCAGCATCAAGGACCCACCGGGTTCCTGGGAAAGCCGCCTGAGGACCCTGGACCGAGAAGGCCTTCCAGCAGCCCCATAAGAGTGTGTGGCTCCTTTGAGCTGGTGTGGCCCTACTGATCCTGGAAGCTCTGCTGCGCTCATCTTTTTTTTTTTTTTTAATTTTTTTTTTTTATGGCTGTGTTGGGTCTTCGTTTCTGTGCGAGGGCTTTCTCTAGTTGTGGCAAGCGGGGGCCACTCTTCATCGCGGCGCACGGGCCTCTCACTATCGCGGCCTCTCTTGTTGCGGAGCACAGGCTCCAGACGCGCAGGCTCAGTAGTTGTGGCTCAGGGGCCTAGTTGCTCCGCGGCATGTGGGATCCTCCCAGACCAGGGCTCGAACCCGTGTCCCCTGCATTGGCAGGCAGATTCTCAACCACTGCGCCACCAGGGAAGCCCTGCGCTCATCTTTGTGTGTGTGCCCACACCTGGCAGAGCTACAGCTCTCTCTGTGCACCCAGAGCCCTGGAGGCCCCTCTTTGGAGTTCTACTCTGCTTCTCCCAGGCTCACAGTTATGGTGGTGCCCCAGGAGTGCAGCTGTGACTGGAAGGATACTGTTGTGTGGCATGCAGCTCAGGGGGGCACCTCATGCAGGGGCCAGAGGAGTGGCAGCATCGGGCGCTTTGGGCTGCTCCCTCCCCTTAAGTTAGTTAGAACTCTTTACTCGAAAGGTGGCATTTTCTATGTCATTCCCGGCCAAATGACTGCCACAGTTGGCAAGGTCCTGGCACCACCCCGGTCCAGCCATCATGGAGCCATCTGAAGGCCCAGTTGGGGCAGGGTGGCTGGCACCCCTTGCTCCTGACTGGCCAGACCAGAGGCCCGGCAGTGCCCCCTCTGCTCCCATTTCTGGGGAGTGTTCTTGAGGCCTGTCCCCTTGGCGGTGCCCTATTCTTAGAGGAGAAGTGAGTTCTGGGTTGAGCTGGGGTGGGAAGCCAGCATCTGTAGCTGGGTGCCCAGGCCCACCCTGGGGAGTCAGGTCAGTAGAAAACACGTAGAATTGAGAATGGCTGGACAAGGGTCTCATGGGGGGCCCGTGGATGACAGCACCCCTGAAGCCAGAGGACAAGGGCTGGTGGAAGCCTTTACTCATGGTTTCATTCACCCGACTACTATTTCCTGAGCTGTGCAGGGTGCTGGGGGTTCTGTGACGAGAAAGCCACAGTCTCGTCCTGGCCCTCTTGGTGCCCACGGTTATCTAGGGGAGACAGTCATCCGGCCAGAACGGATGAGAGAAAATTTCCCCGAGGAAGTGACAATAATTGTTTGAATGCAGGGCTTCCCTGGTGGCGCAGTGGTTGCGCGTCCGCCTGCACATGCAGGGGAACCGGGTTCGCGCCCCGGTCTGGGAGGATCCCGCATGCCGCGGAGCGGCTGGGCCCGTGAGCCATGGCCGCTGGGCCTGCGCGTCCGGAGCCTGTGCTCCGCAACGGGAGAGGCCACAACAGAGGGAGGCCCGCATACCACAAAAAAAAAAAAAAAAAAAAAAAAATTGTTTGAATGCAGAGAGCATGTGTCTTCTAAGATACTCAGATCATTTCCATTTGCAAATGATCACACTCAGGACCAAACTGAGAACTGTGTGAAACGGTGCCGAGAAGGATCGCCCTGGAGCGTGAGACCCATCGCCATGCAGTGGGGGAGCCCTGTGAGGGCAGGGCGTCTGGCCTCACTCCTTCCTCGGGTGGAGAGAACTTTGTGCCAGCGCCCTGGGAGGTGGCCCTGAAGTAAGCGGGGTGTGCACCCAGTACCTAACTGTGAGGGGGGCGACTCTTGGCTGGAGGCTTCTGGGGGAGCTCTAGTGGGTGCAGCCCAGTCAGCCCAGGATGCAGGCCTCAGGCAGTGGCTCCGATTCAGGGCTGGATTAAAGCAAACGTTGCCAACTGCCCACACTGGATGTGCCAGTGTTGCACGGGGGAATGCGGAAACACCTCCGCCTGCTGTCACTGGGAATCGTGGGAATTTCCCTAGGCCTCTGGGAGTGAACAAAAGATTAAAAAATTTCTGCAGGGAGGCAAGTTAGTGAGTACCATGGTTTTAGAGTCAGGAGACTTGGATTCCTTAATCAGGTGACCTCGGGCAAGGTGTCTGGTCTTTTGAAACCTCAGCTATTTCGTCTGAGAAATGGGCTGATAAAACTGATAAAACTGTTCAGCTATAAAGATGAAATAAAATACATGTGACAGTGTAAAAAAAAAAAAAAAAAGACACAATCAACTATGGTTCGTGCTTCCTGGCTGTCAGCTCTGCCTCTGCTGTGAGGCCAGCTGCCGTGGGCTGTCCTGATCAGGAGCTGAGAGGGACTGGGCCGATGACGAGGTGGCCCGTGCGGGGTGGGGGTGGGAGTGGTGAAAGCATGGAGCTGAGAGCAGGAAGCAAAGATCAGAAACCTGGGGGGGGGGCGGGAAATGCGTGTCCAGGTGGAGCCGGTTGCACCTGCAGGGCCTGGTCCCAGCAGGGAAGCCCAGGCGTGGGCTGTGGGGCTGTGGTGTGTGAGGGCAAGCTTCCTTTAAGGGCAGAGCAGAAGGCTTTCACAGAGCAGGGAGCTGGGAGAGGGTGATGTGCAGAGGGCTGGCTCAGCACTGCTGGCAGAACAAGCCACTGGATATTTGGTGTAAAGTCCCAGAGCAGCATTTCTGTTTGGCTCTCTTTGCCTGCAGAGCAAACACTGGCAGATTGGAATTCCCACTTGGGCTCTCACCAACTCAAACAGGCTTGGCCAAGGCTTTCAGTTGATTTGCTTGGGGGCAGAAGTGGCTCTGCTTGCCCAGGCCTGGCTGTGGAAAGCAGGACCCTCCTCCTCCTTCCCCCAGCTCCGGGATCCAGCAGAGCTGTCCCCAGATGGCTCGCCCATCTCCATCCTGCCAGCTGGGTGGTTTGGGGCTGCAATGGGATACCCGGGACCTGGGTCTGAGTCTTCAGGTCACACCCAGGCCCTCCCCCAGCTCTTGTAAGAAGGATACGGAATCCAACGTTAGAGGTGTTTGGAAGATGGCTGGATTTTGTTTTTGTTTTTAAACTGCTTGTTGATTCCACCAGCAGGAAGCAGTCTCTATAGTATGGAAATCCGGGCAGGACTGAGACTCTAAGTGTTCCTCTTCAGTCCAACAGTCCCTAAAAATCCAATCCTGAGACGCTGGAAACTGCACATCTTGATGTTTTCCCCAAATGTGGGTGAGACAGGACACCTTGTAAAATGAACCACCCTTCACCAGGTCAGGAGAAGACAGCTCTGAATTCCTAACTAGGCTACTCAGAAAGGAGAGGTAATTGTTGCTGATTCTAGTCACAGGGGTTGGGAAATTAGGAGAAAGGAGCTCAGTGTGATGGGGTGAGAGTTACCAACACACGAGCACCCCACTCTTCCCCACACTCTGCACCAAGAATTTCGTCTGTGCTTGGTCAGCCACATGCTGCACCTTCCCGGAGTTCCAGCTCTGATTTCACTTGAGGCTTGGTGTGATGCTGCCCTAGGGGGATGGGGGAGGCAGGGCTGGAGAGCTGGAAGGAAAGGGAAGCATCTCTGCTTTCTCGGTTGGCTCCTGGCTTCTCCTTCACTGTGGAGAAGCAGGGTAATGGGCAAGGCTCATCGGACCTACACGATAGGAGCCGGGACATGGAGGAGGAAGGAAGTAAAAGCCAAGGCTGGGAGTCAGAGACTTTGGACAGAGGCTCCGACCCAGCTGGAGGGTGAGAATGGAAAGGGGACAAATGGAGACAGCAAGTATCCTTGTAGGGTGACAGCTGGATCCCCACTGATATTCCTTGAGAGAGGCAAATAATGATGGAAATTATTTAGGGATGATTTGTGGTTGCTGAACTGTGTCTTTTATTTATTTGTTTTTATTTTAAAAAATTAATTTATTTTTGGCTGCGTTGGGTCTTTGTTGCTGTGCAAGGGCTCTCTCTAGTTGCGGCGAGTGGGAGCTAATCTTCATTGTGGTGTGCGGGCTACTCATTGCGGTGGCTTCTCTTGTTGCGGAGCACAGGCTCTAGGCACGCGGGCTTCAGTTGTTGTGGCACACGGGCTCAGTAGTTGTGTCGCACAACTACAAGTAGTTGGGCTTAGTTGCTCCGCGGCATGTGGGATCTTCCCGGACCAGGGATCGAACCCGTATCCCCTGCATTGGCAGACGGATTCTTAACCACTGCACCACCAGGGAAGCCCTGAACTGTGTGTTTTAAAAATGGAGCCCTATGAAGAGATTCAACCACGTGGGGTCTGCATCATGTTTGGGTGACGTAAAGATGGCTGTGTGTAATAAGGATCTCTTAGGCTAAAATTGGGATATGTTTAGAGGGCTTTACGAACCACTGACTGAGCTCCCAGCTGTGATCTGAGGCTTCTAGGTGAAGTACCCCTGAGGGTGGTGGCACCAAATGTGACTGGCATTTTGCAAAATGAAACTGAGGTCTCAAAAGGTAGTGTGGAAGAGGCCAGAGCGGGATGAAGAGTCTGCTCTAAAACTCTGAGGAAACTGGAGGTTGACCCCAACTTTTGTAAACTGGTAATGGGGCAATGACCTTTCACAACCGAGGCACCCCACTGCCCAGAGCTCAGTGTCCTGAGAGCACAGCTGCCCCTTGACTCCCTCCTTCCCCACTGGGGCCTTGATGCCTGGGATTGGGGCATGAGATGAAAAGACTCTTTCAAAACATGCTGCTGGGCCAGCGAAGGAGGAGTCCAAGCAGAGGTCAGGCCGAGGTTTCAAAGGTATGGCCTGTTCTCTTTGGCTGTGGAAAATACCGCCTTCTGTTTTATCAGTAGTTCTGTTTAAGACACTTTGACATACATGATTTGAATCTCATAACAACACTTGGGTACTTTCATTACCCCCATTAAACAGGTGGCAAAACTGAGGTTTGAAGAGGCAATGTAACCTACCCAAGGCTGTATAACTAAGGGGGAAGAGCCAAGCATGTCTGGCTCTAACTGCTCTGCTATAATACGGTGCAACGTCCTCTAGGGAATTGTTATCCTCATCTTATAGGTGGACAAGCGGCGCTCAGAGAGACTGTTACTTGGCAAGATCATCACTGGAGGGCAGAGTTAGTATTTGAACGCAGTCCACACATGTCCCCCTCTGCTCTACTGTCTCACAGCAACCTTGTTCTTTCTTATCAAAGCTATTTTTTGAACCTTAAAAATCAAGACCTAATTCCCTCCTGAGCAGGGCCTGCCTCTGGGAGGAGGGAAGGTGGTCTCTCAAACGGGTCTCATTTAGCCAGTTTCCTGGCACCTTCTTGCTGCCTGGTGGAAGCTCTGAAGTGTGCTGGTCCAGCGGCTCCTAGGTCAGGAGCCCTGGGAGCTCCAGAGGTGGAAAGGGCAACAGGAAGCAATCAGTGTGTGGCACCTAATCAGGAAATTATAGCTTGGGCAGAAGAGGGGTTTGGCTTAGAAGTCACCCTTTCCTGGGTTTCAGTCAAGCAGGCCCACAGGGAGGCTTGGCCGGCCGATGGGACGTGCTGAGCAGGTGTGAGCTCAGCAGGCAGGATAAACCAGCCTCGTCATTGCTGCCCAGGAGGCTGGCTTCCTAGGTGGGGATGATGTATTCCATCCTTTCTGGCCCCCTGCCTGCTCCTGTACCCACTGATACCTCATCAGCAAGGGGAGAAGCTGTGGGCATCAGAGGGGGTACTTTGGGAGGTTCTTGACCTGAGTCGGTGACTTTTTACCTGATTCTTGAATAAGCAAGTGGAAAAGGTGTGAAAGAAGTGTCAGGTGGAAAAAGCCAGGTGCAGAACTGTACATGCATGACACCATTTGTATTTAGAAAAAAAGAAAGTGAGAAATAAATAAAACCACACACACAGTGGCAGTGAGATATTCTTTCAGGTGGCAAGGATGATAGACGAAACCTAGTATTGGCCAGGGTATGGAGATAGCACCCCCGTTCACTTTGGCAGTGCAAATAGGTATGGCTTTTTCAGAAGGCAATGTGGATTAGATTTTATGCATGTGCTCCTATGGCCCAACAGTTTTGCTTATGAAATTATCCTGAAGAGCCAAATGACAAATGCACAGAGATGCAGGGATAAGGATGTTTACTGTGGCCTGTTGTGATAGAAACATAGCAAAAGAAATCAAGGAACTACCTAATGCCCCCTGGTGAGCCGACTGGTTGAATTAGTATGAGTCCCTACATGTGGCCCCTAAAATAGTGATTTGTTGATAAGAATAGATGTTCTTGATATTATATGATTGAAAAAGTGGCTTCTAAAGCAACATGTGATCTGACGTCCTTTATGCAACACTGAGTGAGTGTATGTAGCATATGTGTACATGCACGTGTGTGTGCTGAGCAATGTCTGGAAGGATAATCATATTACTAGTGGTTTGGTGGTCTTGACTTTGTCCTCACACTTTTCTGAACTTTTTGAATTTTAATAAATCAATATGTATTTTATAATCAGGAGAAACAATACAATTTTCATCTTGAAAAAAATGCTGGGAATTCTCTGGCGGGTCAGTGGTTAGGACTCTGCGCTTTCACTACTGGAGCTCGCACTTGATCCCTGGTCGGGAACTAAGATCCTGCATGCTGCACGGTGTGGCCAAAAAAAAAAAGTTAAGCAGTGTGCATGGGTGTGTGCGCGTGTGCATGTGTGTGCGTGCACAGCTGTGCCTGTGGTAGGTGGAAGGGCATTCCAGGCAGAAGGAACCACAGGCACAAAAGAAAGAGGGTGGGAGCTGCGAAGCTGGTGTGGCCACAGCCTGCAGTAAGGGCGAGGGTGGGGCGGAGATTGGGGAAGTACATTGAGCATGATCCTGAGTACCGCAGGTTGGCAATTTGGAAGCAGGGCAGTGACCTGGCCAGATTGGATTCTTGCTTCCTCTCTGAGAATGGCCTGCACCCCTCATCTGGCATTTAAGCCTTCTCTATTCTGTCTCCCCCTTCCTCTCCCCATATCTTCCAGGGCTCCTCTTTGCCCAGCTCATTCTCACCTCCACTCCTGCACACCCATTCCCATCTGCCTGTCCTTCAAGACTCAGCATTAGGCCCCCTCTAACAGGAAGCCTTCCCAGATTGCTCCGGTTAGCCTTGATATCTCCTTTTTCATACTCGCACCCTTGAACTTTCATAACTGACCTTAAATCAGACCATATTTCCTCTAGAACCAGGAGGAGGGCCGTGGACTGAGAGGTTATGCTGTAACACCTGGATGCCAGTGATGGATGGGCTGACATCTGCCAGCATTAGAGTCCTGATGGGGGAGGGAGAAGGCAGGCAGCAGAGACCCAGGAGTTATTTTGAGCCTATCACGTCACAGGCACAGTGCCAAACATTGCACATAGCTTTTCACATTTATCCCCATTGTACAGATGAGGAAACTGAGGCTTAGAGAGGTTATGTGGCAGTAAGTGGTATGGCTCTGAACAGAACCCAGGCTCTGTCTAACTCCAAAGCCCACACTGAACCTCTGTGACCTACTTGTCTCTGGTTCTCATCCCCCCAGAGGTTGGCAGTGCTGGGAGATCATTTCCATTTGCAAATGATCACACTCAGGACCAAACTGAGAACTGTGTGAAACGGTGCCGAGAAGGATCGCCCTGGAGCGTGAGACCCATCGCCATGCAGTGGGGGAGCCCTGTGAGGGCAGGGCGTCTGGCCTCACTCCTTCCTCGGGTGGAGAGAACTTTGTGCCAGCGCCCTGGGAGGTGGCCCTGAAGTAAGCGGGGTGTGCACCCAGTACCTAACTGTGAGGGGGGCGACTCTTGGCTGGAGGCTTCTGGGGGAGCTCTAGTGGGTGCAGCCCAGTCAGCCCAGGATGCAGGCCTCAGGCAGTGGCTCCGATTCAGGGCTGGATTAAAGCAAACGTTGCCAACTGCCCACACTGGATGTGCCAGTGTTGCACGGGGGAATGCGGAAACACCTCCGCCTGCTGTCACTGGGAATCGTGGGAATTTCCCTAGGCCTCTGGGAGTGAACAAAAGATTAAAAAATTTCTGCAGGGAGGCAAGTTAGTGAGTACCATGGTTTTAGAGTCAGGAGACTTGGATTCCTTAATCAGGTGACCTCGGGCAAGGTGTCTGGTCTTTTGAAACCTCAGCTATTTCGTCTGAGAAATGGGCTGATAAAACTGATAAAACTGTTCAGCTATAAAGATGAAATAAAATACATGTGACAGTGTAAAAAAAAAAAAAAGACACAGTCAACTATGGTTCGTGCTTCCTGGCTGTCAGCTCTGCCTCTGCTGTGAGGCCAGCTGCCGTGGGCTGTCCTGATCAGGAGCTGAGAGGGACTGGGCCGATGACGAGGTGGCCCGTGCGGGGTGGGGGTGGGAGTGGTGAAAGCATGGAGCTGAGAGCAGGAAGCAAAGATCAGAAACCTGGGGGGGGGGCGGGAAATGCGTGTCCAGGTGGAGCCGGTTGCACCTGCAGGGCCTGGTCCCAGCAGGGAAGCCCAGGCGTGGGCTGTGGGGCTGTGGTGTGTGAGGGCAAGCTTCCTTTAAGGGCAGAGCAGAAGGCTTTCACAGAGCAGGGAGCTGGGAGAGGGTGATGTGCAGAGGGCTGGCTCAGCACTGCTGGCAGAACAAGCCACTGGATATTTGGTGTAAAGTCCCAGAGCAGCATTTCTGTTTGGCTCTCTTTGCCTGCAGAGCAAACACTGGCAGATTGGAATTCCCACTTGGGCTCTCACCAACTCAAACAGGCTTGGCCAAGGCTTTCAGTTGATTTGCTTGGGGGCAGAAGTGGCTCTGCTTGCCCAGGCCTGGCTGTGGAAAGCAGGACCCTCCTCCTCCTTCCCCCAGCTCCGGGATCCAGCAGAGCTGTCCCCAGATGGCTCGCCCATCTCCATCCTGCCAGCTGGGTGGTTTGGGGCTGCAATGGGATACCCGGGACCTGGGTCTGAGTCTTCAGGTCACACCCAGGCCCTCCCCCAGCTCTTGTAAGAAGGATACGGAATCCAACGTTAGAGGTGTTTGGAAGATGGCTGGATTTTGTTTTTGTTTTTAAACTGCTTGTTGATTCCACCAGCAGGAAGCAGTCTCTATAGTATGGAAATCCGGGCAGGACTGAGACTCTAAGTGTTCCTCTTCAGTCCAACAGTCCCTAAAAATCCAATCCTGAGACGCTGGAAACTGCACATCTTGATGTTTTCCCCAAATGTGGGTGAGACAGGACACCTTGTAAAATGAACCACCCTTCACCAGGTCAGGAGAAGACAGCTCTGAATTCCTAACTAGGCTACTCAGAAAGGAGAGGTAATTGTTGCTGATTCTAGTCACAGGGGTTGGGAAATTAGGAGAAAGGAGCTCAGTGTGATGGGGTGAGAGTTACCAACACACGAGCACCCCACTCTTCCCCACACTCTGCACCAAGAATTTCGTCTGTGCTTGGTCAGCCACATGCTGCACCTTCCCGGAGTTCCAGCTCTGATTTCACTTGAGGCTTGGTGTGATGCTGCCCTAGGGGGATGGGGGAGGCAGGGCTGGAGAGCTGGAAGGAAAGGGAAGCATCTCTGCTTTCTCGGTTGGCTCCTGGCTTCTCCTTCACTGTGGAGAAGCAGGGTAATGGGCAAGGCTCATCGGACCTACACGATAGGAGCCGGGACATGGAGGAGGAAGGAAGTAAAAGCCAAGGCTGGGAGTCAGAGACTTTGGACAGAGGCTCCGACCCAGCTGGAGGGTGAGAATGGAAAGGGGACAAATGGAGACAGCAAGTATCCTTGTAGGGTGACAGCTGGATCCCCACTGATATTCCTTGAGAGAGGCAAATAATGATGGAAATTATTTAGGGATGATTTGTGGTTGCTGAACTGTGTCTTTTATTTATTTGTTTTTATTTTAAAAAATTAATTTATTTTTGGCTGCGTTGGGTCTTTGTTGCTGTGCAAGGGCTCTCTCTAGTTGCGGCGAGTGGGAGCTAATCTTCATTGTGGTGTGCGGGCTACTCATTGCGGTGGCTTCTCTTGTTGCGGAGCACAGGCTCTAGGCACGCGGGCTTCAGTTGTTGTGGCACACGGGCTCAGTAGTTGTGTCGCACAACTACAAGTAGTTGGGCTTAGTTGCTCCGCGGCATGTGGGATCTTCCCGGACCAGGGATCGAACCCGTATCCCCTGCATTGGCAGACGGATTCTTAACCACTGCACCACCAGGGAAGCCCTGAACTGTGTGTTTTAAAAATGGAGCCCTATGAAGAGATTCAACCACGTGGGGTCTGCATCATGTTTGGGTGACGTAAAGATGGCTGTGTGTAATAAGGATCTCTTAGGCTAAAATTGGGATATGTTTAGAGGGCTTTACGAACCACTGACTGAGCTCCCAGCTGTGATCTGAGGCTTCTAGGTGAAGTACCCCTGAGGGTGGTGGCACCAAATGTGACTGGCATTTTGCAAAATGAAACTGAGGTCTCAAAAGGTAGTGTGGAAGAGGCCAGAGCGGGATGAAGAGTCTGCTCTAAAACTCTGAGGAAACTGGAGGTTGACCCCAACTTTTGTAAACTGGTAATGGGGCAATGACCTTTCACAACAGAGGCACCCCACTGCCCAGAGCTCAGTGTCCTGAGAGCACAGCTGCCCCTTGACTCCCTCCTTCCCCACTGGGGCCTTGATGCCTGGGATTGGGGCATGAGATGAAAAGACTCTTTCAAAACATGCTGCTGGGCCAGCGAAGGAGGAGTCCAAGCAGAGGTCAGGCCGAGGTTTCAAAGGTATGGCCTGTTCTCTTTGGCTGTGGAAAATACCGCCTTCTGTTTTATCAGTAGTTCTGTTTAAGACACTTTGACATACATGATTTGAATCTCATAACAACACTTGGGTACTTTCATTACCCCCATTAAACAGGTGGCAAAACTGAGGTTTGAAGAGGCAATGTAACCTACCCAAGGCTGTATAACTAAGGGGGAAGAGCCAAGCATGTCTGGCTCTAACTGCTCTGCTATAATACGGTGCAACGTCCTCTAGGGAATTGTTATCCTCATCTTATAGGTGGACAAGCGGCGCTCAGAGAGACTGTTACTTGGCAAGATCATCACTGGAGGGCAGAGTTAGTATTTGAACGCAGTCCACACATGTCCCCCTCTGCTCTACTGTCTCACAGCAACCTTGTTCTTTCTTATCAAAGCTATTTTTTGAACCTTAAAAATCAAGACCTAATTCCCTCCTGAGCAGGGCCTGCCTCTGGGAGGAGGGAAGGTGGTCTCTCAAACGGGTCTCATTTAGCCAGTTTCCTGGCACCTTCTTGCTGCCTGGTGGAAGCTCTGAAGTGTGCTGGTCCAGCGGCTCCTAGGTCAGGAGCCCTGGGAGCTCCAGAGGTGGAAAGGGCAACAGGAAGCAATCAGTGTGTGGCACCTAATCAGGAAATTATAGCTTGGGCAGAAGAGGGGTTTGGCTTAGAAGTCACCCTTTCCTGGGTTTCAGTCAAGCAGGCCCACAGGGAGGCTTGGCCGGCCGATGGGACGTGCTGAGCAGGTGTGAGCTCAGCAGGCAGGATAAACCAGCCTCGTCATTGCTGCCCAGGAGGCTGGCTTCCTAGGTGGGGATGATGTATTCCATCCTTTCTGGCCCCCTGCCTGCTCCTGTACCCACTGATACCTCATCAGCAAGGGGAGAAGCTGTGGGCATCAGAGGGGGTACTTTGGGAGGTTCTTGACCTGAGTCGGTGACTTTTTACCTGATTCTTGAATAAGCAAGTGGAAAAGGTGTGAAAGAAGTGTCAGGTGGAAAAAGCCAGGTGCAGAACTGTACATGCATGACACCATTTGTATTTAGAAAAAAAGAAAGTGAGAAATAAATAAAACCACACACACAGTGGCAGTGAGATATTCTTTCAGGTGGCAAGGATGATAGACGAAACCTAGTATTGGCCAGGGTATGGAGATAGCACCCCCGTTCACTTTGGCAGTGCAAATAGGTATGGCTTTTTCAGAAGGCAATGTGGATTAGATTTTATGCATGTGCTCCTATGGCCCAACAGTTTTGCTTATGAAATTATCCTGAAGAGCCAAATGACAAATGCACAGAGATGCAGGGATAAGGATGTTTACTGTGGCCTGTTGTGATAGAAACATAGCAAAAGAAATCAAGGAACTACCTAATGCCCCCTGGTGAGCCGACTGGTTGAATTAGTATGAGTCCCTACATGTGGCCCCTAAAATAGTGATTTGTTGATAAGAATAGATGTTCTTGATATTATATGATTGAAAAAGTGGCTTCTAAAGCAACATGTGATCTGACGTCCTTTATGCAACACTGAGTGAGTGTATGTAGCATATGTGTACATGCACGTGTGTGTGCTGAGCAATGTCTGGAAGGATAATCATATTACTAGTGGTTTGGTGGTCTTGACTTTGTCCTCACACTTTTCTGAACTTTTTGAATTTTAATAAATCAATATGTATTTTATAATCAGGAGAAACAATACAATTTTCATCTTGAAAAAAATGCTGGGAATTCTCTGGCGGGTCAGTGGTTAGGACTCTGCGCTTTCACTACTGGAGCTCGCACTTGATCCCTGGTCGGGAACTAAGATCCTGCATGCTGCACGGTGTGGCCAAAAAAAAAAAGTTAAGCAGTGTGCATGGGTGTGTGCGCGTGTGCATGTGTGTGCGTGCACAGCTGTGCCTGTGGTAGGTGGAAGGGCATTCCAGGCAGAAGGAACCACAGGCACAAAAGAAAGAGGGTGGGAGCTGCGAAGCTGGTGTGGCCACAGCCTGCAGTAAGGGCGAGGGTGGGGCGGAGATTGGGGAAGTACATTGAGCATGATCCTGAGTACCGCAGGTTGGCAATTTGGAAGCAGGGCAGTGACCTGGCCAGATTGGATTCTTGCTTCCTCTCTGAGAATGGCCTGCACCCCTCATCTGGCATTTAAGCCTTCTCTATTCTGTCTCCCCCTTCCTCTCCCCATATCTTCCAGGGCTCCTCTTTGCCCAGCTCATTCTCACCTCCACTCCTGCACACCCATTCCCATCTGCCTGTCCTTCAAGACTCAGCATTAGGCCCCCTCTAACAGGAAGCCTTCCCAGATTGCTCCGGTTAGCCTTGATATCTCCTTTTTCATACTCGCACCCTTGAACTTTCATAACTGACCTTAAATCAGACCATATTTCCTCTAGAACCAGGAGGAGGGCCGTGGACTGAGAGGTTATGCTGTAACACCTGGATGCCAGTGATGGATGGGCTGACATCTGCCAGCATTAGAGTCCTGATGGGGGAGGGAGAAGGCAGGCAGCAGAGACCCAGGAGTTATTTTGAGCCTATCACGTCACAGGCACAGTGCCAAACATTGCACATAGCTTTTCACATTTATCCCCATTGTACAGATGAGGAAACTGAGGCTTAGAGAGGTTATGTGGCAGTAAGTGGTATGGCTCTGAACAGAACCCAGGCTCTGTCTAACTCCAAAGCCCACACTGAACCTCTGTGACCTACTTGTCTCTGGTTCTCATCCCCCCAGAGGTTGGCAGTGCTGGGCCTGTCGTGGGGCCTTCCTGTGCCTTGCTGCCCCAGACCCAGTGGAAATGGATTTCAGGGTGGGAGGCTGATGCCATTTCACTCAAGTGGTAGCTCCTGACCCAGTGGAGGATCTGGGGCAGTGCAGCATCCCTGCTGAGGCCTTGGGAGTGCCACTGTCCCCAGTGACATAAAGCGAGATATTTCCCTGTGGGCCAGCTGGCAGGGGCACTGTGGGGGAATCTGGAGGGGAGGAGCCTGGGCATATTGACCAAGGAAGAGCTTTCCCACTCAGAGATTCTCCAGTAGCAGGAGGTCAGTGAGATGGTAAAGGACAATTTTGTGCCTCTGAAGCAACAGCACACCTGAAAGCCTTACACACTGTTCGCGTCCATGGTCTCTTCAAACCCTGACAGCAAACCCCAAGAGGCAAGCAGGCAGATCCAGTGCCCACTGACAGAAGAGGAAACTCGGGCTCCGGGAAGGGACAGCCAGGCCCCAGGGAGGAGCCCAGCCCAGGGGCTAGAATCCAAGGGGCCCTGGCCTCTCCCGGGCGCTTCCCCCAGCCTAGGCTCAGTGGGTATCCTTGCCTTGATGGGCTGGGCCAGTCTCTGTGAGCCTGCGGGGGCTGCCCGGGGGTGGCCTCAGCGGAGACTGAGGAAGAAGCAAGAAGCTTTGGAGGCGTGGGCACCAAGCTCAGGAGAAGCCATGAACTGTGTGTGCCTGTACTCAGGACCAGCTTCCGAGACTCAGCAGGAGTGCTAGTTTGGGAGATGGAGGGAGGGTCCTTGGCCACACTGTCGCGCGCGCGCGCGCGCGTGTGTGTGTGTGTGTGTGTGTGTTGTCCAAATATAGCCTTTATTAGATCATGTCTACCCAGAGGAAGAGAGGTGTGTGCATGAAAAGGCTGGAATAAGGGTGGGGATCAGCATCCATTCCAGTGTGTCCTGGAAAGTTCCCAGCGAGGCCACAGCGGGAACGGTTTGGGGAAACCCTTGCTGGCCCCGCCACCGCCTGGCAAGCGGCAAAGTGGCCGGCTGCTTTGTGGCTGCAGTGTCTTGGAGGGTTTGCCAAGCACTTTCCGTGAAGTCACTGGGGCATTAAGCCCTTTGTTCAATTAAATGGGTTAATGTGCTTTGTCTGATTCTGATGAATACTAATAATATAATGTGATAATGGCGTTAATGGTGCTCTCAGCCCCGATTATCACACGTGCCGCACTGTCCCAGGCACAGAGGGAGGTGCAGCTCACATTCCCGCGCACTCAGGCCTCATTTTCCACTCATAAAACCCCATTCTTCAAAGCTTTTCCAGCCCAACTCCCTATATCCATTTTCGGGACAAATTACCAACACTTAAAAAAATTGGTCCATTTTGCGTAAAAGCCAAGTCCAAATTACTGTTACTTTCCCCTCTATGTTTTGAAATTTCAAAAAGAGAAGGGTGGGAGCTGAGGGGGACACAGGGGATGGAGAGAGGAGGCAGAAGGGGAAAGAGGGAGAAGAGTGTATGAACAGGGAAAGAAAAATCAAGCTTTCTTGTTTCAGTAAAAACGTATTTCTGGAATGATGTTTCTGTTTACTCAGGCAGAAAAATCAGAAATGGTGTGCTTATTAACCAGGCTAAGTAAGCATGACTATTTTTAGTAGTGCAGTAAAACCTTGGTAATTTGGACCTCTTTAATAAAGATTCCATGATCATGCTGGCTGGCAGGCACACACAGTGTGTGTGTGCACGCATGTGGGTGCACGTGTGTGTGTGAAAGCAAGGGAAGAGTGTAAATAGGTTGCTGAGTTGGAGGATTAGGAGGGCGGGGCTGGGGGATGCAGCGAGGGGACAAAGGGGACAGGAATGGGTACCCTTACGGCTTATGAGAGCCGTTTTTAAACTTTCTCTCTGCTTTGCAACATACAAGAGCATTACAAATTCTTCTCTCTGAACACTCCTCTTGGCACCTACTAATTTGGCATCTGTTTAAAGAAGAAAGTATTTGAAAACAAAAATTTCACTTCTATAAAAATCTGTAAAGGTTTACTTGACACCACCTGTCACACTGGCCTGCCCCCAGCGTGAGGCTGAATCCTGGGGGTTGACACATCATCCCAGGGAGGTGATGACTGACCCCTCTGGGGTGAGGACAGGGACCTGTAGGCAGAAGGCCACTCCCTGTCCTGCAGATCACAGTTCTCTGCATTTTTAAAATAATATTTGATGTTTCATTCCATCAAGACAAAAGTAAGACATGCTTAGTGCAAAAAACTTGGAAAGGAAAAATGAAAAAAAAAAATCCCTTATTTCCCACCACCCAAAGGTAGCTGGTGTTAACACTTTGTTAACACATCCAGAAATTTCTGTGTACATGTGTAAAAATAAAAATGGTACCGTGCTTATATAATGTTCCGTAGCTTGCCTTGTTTAGTGTTTTGACAAAGAAGCTCAGTTTTTTAAAAAAGGCAATGGCCAACCTATTATTTGATTTTATGCTAAACTTATAGAGAAGTCATCGGCCCCATTTACTTTCTCTTGGCCATATAGTAGACACTCAGTAGGGGACGTGTCCTTAATGGGGTCCCACTGCTATGCTGCACAGAGAGATGGAGGATGGGGTGAGGGCCACAAGGGTGTGCAGCTGTAACTGGGGCCTCAAAGGGCACCAGTTGAAGAGGGCGGCAAGGAAAGGTTTCCCAGCAAGCACCACACCAGCTCTGGTAGTGGGTTCAGCCCCCAGGAGTCCTGGGCACCAGTCTCTGAATGCCTCTCTGGATAAGGTAGAGGCATAGACACAGATATACTTTTTGTTTTTTTTAAAGTGTGATAAAATGCACATAACATGAAATTTCCATTTTAACCTTTTTAAAAGTGCACAGTTCAGTGACATTAAGCACATTCATATTGTTGTGCAACCATCGCCACCATCCATCTCCAGAACCTTTTCATCATCCCAAAATGAAGCTCTGTACCCATCAAACACTAACTCCCCATCCCCCTCTCCTCCCTGCCCCTGGCAACCACCATCCTACTTTCTGTCTGTATGAGTTTGCCTATTCCAGGTACCTCATATAAGTGCAATCATACAATGTTTGTTCTTTTGTGTCTGGCCTATTTCACTTAGCATAATGTCTTCAAGGTTCATCTGTGTAGTAGGGTCTGTCAGAATTTCCTTCTGTCTCAAGGCTGAATAGTACTCCATTGTATGTACATACCACATTTGGTTTATTCATCTGTTGATGCGCATGGGTTGCTCCTACCTTTAGGCTATTGTCAATAATGCTGCTATGAACATGGGTGTACAAATATGTGTTTGAGTCCCTGCTTTTGTTTCTTTTCGGTATGTACCCAGAAGTGAATTTCCGGATCGTGTAGTAATTCTGTTTATTTTCTTTTAGGGAATCACCATACTGTTTTCCACAGCGGCACCATTTTACATTCCTACCAGCAATGCACAAGGGTTCTAATTTCTCCACATCCTTACCAACACTTGTTATTTCCTGCTTTTTTGGTAAGAGCCGTTGTAATGGATGTGTAGTGGTATCTCATTGTGGTTTTGATTTGCATTTCCCTAATGACTAGTGATGTTGAGCATCTTTTCGTGGGTTTATTGGCCATTTGTCTTCTTTGGGGAAATGTCTGTTCAAAGTCCTTTGCCCATTTTTGAATTTTTGTTGTTGTTGTTGTTCAGATACACTTTTAAAAGCAGCTCCAGGAGCTGCCTGTGCTGAGAGCGGGGAGGGAGGGAGTGAGAGGAGGAGGGAAAGAAGCAAGAGAAGAGAGAAAGGAGTGGGGAGAGGGAGGAAGGCCAGGATATGTCTTGTGGACTGAGGTATAAAGGAAGGCAGCCCTTCACTTCATTTATTCAGCAGATCGTTACTGAGCACCGACTGTGTGCAGACACTCTCCACACATTGCTGTCCACACCTGTTTGCCGCTACATCCTGGCTCTCAGGGGCTGCAGTGACCCTGCCTGCGGGAGGCCGTGCCCACAGAAGTTAAGCCACAGGCTCTGCCTGCAGTCAGACAGGCTGGGATCCAAGGCTCTAAAACTGCGTGCCTTTGGACAGGTCACATGACACCCCAAGCCTTAGCTTCCTCATCTAGAAAACGAGGCTCACAAGATAAATAAAACACATACAGCGCACAGAGCAGGGGAAAGCGCATAGTGAGGCGTGCGGCCACGTGATCGATCACCCAGAGAAGCTTTCATCTGCCATGAAGGCCATCCTGCTCTCTGCCTCCACCCTGGTCCAAATGCAGCTTCCTGCACCTTGACCTGCTCCTCGGCAGCGTCCTGATTCATGGGATCACAGGCTCCCCAACCTGGCTGAGCACTGGCACTGTGTCTCCTGGGTGCCCTGTAGCCTCTCGATCAGTGGGCACCGGCTCTGGGTTACACAGCCAGTTGGGAGGCAAGGCCCAGGGCCCTGTGAAGGCAACACAGGAGTGTGAAGACTGGGGTTCCCTTGGGAGAGGGGCAAGGAGGCAGATCGGCAAGGGCTGAGAGGAAGCCTGGGAGGCAGATTGGAAGTGCCCATCTAGGAAACGAGAAGCTCGTAACACTGAACGAGACAGGAGTTTGGATTTCATGGTTGATGTCCCAGGGCCCAGCCTTCACCAGGAAGCTTCTCTGTGTCCCCGCCTGCCCACCTCATTCTGCTGCCCACACCGAGGGCTTCCTCAGTCCCAGCTGTCACCTGTGTCCTCCGCTCCTCTCCCACCTAGCCGAAGGAGCTTGGCAAAGGCAAATCCTGGGGCCTGGGGCCTTTTTCCTCTCTCCCAGAGCACAGCTGAGTCCAGCCTCTGGACACGAATTATAATGATCTCCCCCGCCACCCCCACTCCCTAGCCCAACACCAATGTGATTCCCATCAGGAGAGTTACAGGGGGCCCAAGTCTAGGATGGTTGCAGGGGTGGAATGGAGTGGGGAAGGTAAGGCAGGTGGGGAAATCAGCAGGACTGTCAAACATGACTCACATTCATGGCACCCAGCAAAGCTGGAGGGAAATCCAAGTTGGGCCCCAAATGACATTTTCAGAAATGACCTGTTGAGAATCTTAAGAGATGCCATATTAATGTGGAAAGTGGGGGACAGGGCCCTCAGGAGGAGAGGCAGGACATCTCACTTTAATAATAATAACATCAAGAATAACAATTCCAACATCAATAGCAATTTACTGAGCACTTACTATATGCCAGCACTTTATGTGCATTATCTCATTTAATCCTTTAGACAGCTGTGTGAAGTGATTGTCATCATTCCTTTTTACTGAAGAGGTAACAGGCTCAGAGAACTTAATTAAGCCTCTTGTCCAGGGCAACTCAGAGGTAGCGCCAGAACTCAAACTCTCGCTCTCAAAGACCACAGCAAAAGTTCCTGCGGATGCCAGAGCCAAGTAACTGGCCCAGGAAATGGGGAGGTCCCTGGGCAGAAAACCACCCTCACTCTCATTTCCCAGACTGGCCCTCTTGGTGACTGAGGTCCCACTGCTATTTCCTGGGGCGGCAGCAGGCTGAGGCATGTGGAGCTGAAGGGCCACCCAGAGCCACCTCTAGGGCTTGGACTCCCCAGGCAATGCCCCTCTGCAAGGCAGCTTTTCCAGCTGTGATTTCCCCCTCCCCCTCCAGGTGACTCTGGTGGCCCAGAGGGAGTGCCATAAAGCTAGGGGAGGTGACTCGGCTCCTCTCCCTCAATGACCAGGCACTACAGGGGTTGCGCACAGTGGCTCACCCCATTCTCCTTTGGTGCCCACAGTGCCTTCAAACCAGTGCTGGGCACCAGCCTCTTGCCCTCTTGTCCCTAATTCATGGCCCCTCTAAATCTGCAGCGGCCCTCTGGGGGTCACTTTGTCAGTACCAAGTAAGAACAAATCTGCTTTTCTATTTCCTGTGGGCCAGTCCTGTGTGGCCAGCAGAAATTATGATCTATTCAAGGTCAGACACCCTCCCCTGCCATGGTGCCCATGGTGCTTGGCATGGGGCAGCCCAGTGCAGAAGGTAGAGAGTGGGGAGTGACTGGGTTTGAATCCATTCCATCACTTCCTGCTGTGTGGCTTCTTTAAGCCTCAGGGGCCTCATCAGGGAAAGGGGATAATGAGGATCGTTCTCATAGGGCTGCGGTGCAGGTGAAAGGGGCTCATCTATGAGAAGCGTGCACTTAGCAGAGAGCCCTGGACCCCGAATGGGCTCAGTATATGATACCGCTTGCCACTGAAGACGGAGATGGCGCCACCTCCCCCGCCCCGAACAGCCTTGCCTGACTATCCTGTTTGAAGCAGGACTTTCATTTTTTTCTTACTCGCAACACCATGTTCTTTTTCTTCAAAAGCACTCACTCCAGTTTGTAATTATACGTGTTTGTTTACTTGTCCATGAGAGCAGGGACTGTGTCTGTTTCCCACTTCTCCATCCCCAGCACCAAGGGCAGAAGCACAGTAAATGAAGCCTCCCCAGTCTTCTTCAGGCAGAGCAGGACTAGGACTTTCTGCCTTTTCTCAGAGGACTTGACTTTCAGAACCCCGTGTGTTCCTCATCCCCCCCCTCCAGAGATGACCCTGCAGTTGGTGTAGCTGGGGAGGGCTGGGTACTATCTGCAGGCACAGAATAGATGGGGGGGCCCAAGGCTGGGTCCTGCACTCACCTTGTTGGCCATGGTCCTTGATGGATGATGGGGTCATTCTGGACTGCTTCTCCCTTTCCTCCTGGCTGCGGCTGTTTGGCCTGTGGCCCCACCTCCACACTAAGTCTCTACCAGAGCTCCTCTTCAGCCCTCCTCTCACCTGAGACCGGGCCTTACTTTCAGAGAGGCGTCTCTGCCTCCTGCTTCTCCCCAGTCCCACCTCCTTCTAGGTCTCCCTTGCCTCCTGCTCTCAGCTGAGACCAGGGGCCCCTGGCCTTGGCAGATGTGTGAGGCTGGGGGAGGCACTCTGAGTCCAGATGTGATTGTGTTTATGTTTCCAGAGAGTGAGGGGTCGGAGCTCTGGACTGCAGCCGTTGGGGGAGGGGTGGTCTGGCTCCAGCCCCCTGCCCCAACCTTTCCTCCCCCCTCCTCCCTCCTCCAGCCTGTGTATCTGGCCCTGTCCTTCTCAGAACCCTTCACTCCAAGTCCTACAGCATCAGGCTGAGCCATCCTCCAGCAAGGACCCCTCCTCACTCCTCATCTGAAGGTGAGAAGACCAGTGGAAAGATGCCTGGCTTTGGAATCCGTGTGACCTTGGCCCAGTGCATAGTGTGATGGAGCCTTGGTTCCATCATCTGTATAATAGGGACAACGCTCCTGACCTCAGAGGCAGTGTTGACCTGGTTTAGGAATGTGCGCACAGGGCTCTCCAGCTATTAGCTCATGACTAAGCCCATGGCTGTGCCCCACTCCCATCTAGGGCTTGCCTCGGTCCAGCTCCAGGGCAGTGACAATCACAAGGTGATTCTAAAGCAGAATACCAACCCTTCCTTCCTCCCCCGCTACAGCTGCAGACATTTTGTTTTGCCATTAGAAGTGACTTGCTTAAGGGAAGCAGAATTTTACAGGCAGTTTACAGGCTGGTCTTGTTCAGTAGTTTCTAAAAGTCGGGGGAGGGTGGCGGCAGGATCGACCGATAACTTGGGATGTAAGGTAAGTGAGAAGTGAGTTCTGTGTGATGGACACTTTCACCGGAACAGCCATATGCCCCTGGGTGGGATTTCGATGTGGAGGCCCTGGCTCGACTCTGGCGGATCCAGCACCCTCGGTCCTCCTGGAACAGCCAGAGCAGGGCTCAAGGTGGGGGCACCGGGCCTATAGGAGAACAGGCAACCCCAGGTCTAAAGAGGCTCTCAGCGGCTCCCACCGCCAAGCTCCCAGCAGACGAAGGCCGCGAAGCTCCCTAAAAGCCTGGAGGGTCACTTGCAGACCCAGTCTGGGAAGAGCCTGCAGAATCCGGCGGTCGGGTAGGGCGGGTGGTCCAGGCTAGAGCGGCCCTCGCGCCGCGCCGGGAGGCTGAGCCGCACCGCCGATGAGTATCGGGCGCGCGGCCGCGGCCGCGCACGCGGAAAGGGAGCTCGGAGCGCCGGGCTGCGCCCTCAAGGGAGCCGGGTTGAACTGGTCTGGAATGGTGGTGGGGAAGCGGGGGTAGGGTCTTCTGGCGGGGTCGGCTTCGGCTCTTCTCTCCTACTCGCAGGGCCCACGGGGGTGCAGTTCCCTTTCTACCCGCCTTCCCTCCAAGACCGAATGAAGCAGTCAGGGCTCGGCAGTGGTTAGCACGCTCGTACTATGGTTTTAATAGATGTACATGGACAAGTCGATATAGACAGATTTATAATTCTATACAGTCAGTCCGACATACACAAGGACGCTGTAAACAGGGGCGCGGGCCGGAGAGCGGGTGTGCAAAGTGGGCACGGCGTGGGGCCCTGGCCGCTCCCCGAGCTCTCCCGGCTCGACTCTTGCACGGCGGGCGGTGAGGCGGCGGCTCCTCGCCGGACAGGCGGGCCACCTTCTAGCCGGGAGCTGAGGGGAGGGCCTGGGCTTGCGGCAAAGCTTGGGGGCTGGGATGCTCCGAGACGAGCACTCCGCATGCTCCCGCCTCGTCCGCACCGCCAGCTGCGGCTCCTTGGCCTTAAAGTAAGCTTCCGGGGCGCGAGGCAGGCAAGGGCTCTTCGAGGCGCGCTGGGGCCATTAGTACGACTCCACGGCGAGATCCCGACCCTGGACTGGGTACCGTCATCCCTGGCCCAACGCCCGTGCCAACTTGGATCCGGATCGAGCTAAGGTATGCTCGGCCGGGCCCAGCTCGGACGGGGCGTCTTGGTTCGCACCTGGCCGGGGCCCAGGCTTGCCGGGGGTCCGCGCTCCAGTTCGCAGGCGGGAACGCGGGCTACGGGGCGTCTCCTCCGGGCCGCCGGCCTCGGCGCTCGCCTCCCGCGCCGCGTCCCCTCCGCAGTGTGGCCCACGGGGCCCCGAGCGAGCACGCACCACCCGCGCCATCCCGAGGAAAATTGCAACGCATCCGTTTTTTCGCGGCACTTTTCTCCGACGTCTTTTTGCTTTGTCTTGTTTTGGAGGGCAGAGTGGGGTCCAGGAAAGCAAACACAAAACCAAGCCGGAGGTGGGGAGGTGGGGAGCAGGGGGCCGCGCAGGCGCCAGGTCCTCCGCGCCCGCACCCGACCCGGTCCCGGCCCCGGCGCTGTGCCGGCCGCCGGCCCGCGTGGCCCGGCTGGGCGGTCAGCTGTTGTACTGGCACGCATTGAGGCCCGAGGCCGGGCCCTGCAGGCCGCCGTAGCCGAACGACGAGTGCTGCTTGGACTTGAGCCGCAGGCTGGCTAGGCTCGAGTTGCACGTGTCCCGGTAGACGCTGTAGGGCGAGGCGGGTGTGCCGTAAGGGCAGGCGCCCGGTGACATGGCCGAGTTAAGCGAGGAGCCGGTGAGGTTGTTGATGTTGTTGAGGCCCGAGTTGGGCATGCCGGGCACAGCGCCCGGGCCCATGCTCGACGGCATGGTCATGGAGGAGATGGAGCTGGGGGCCGAGAACATGGACTGCGACGACAGCGGACTCATGGAGTTGAAGAAGGTGAAGCTCTTGGTGGAGAGCGGCGCTGGTGCCAGGCTCTTAGCGGCCCAGTTGTTGTAGGAGTAGCCAGCGGCGTACACGTCCTCGTAGGGCTGCACCAGGCCGCTGAACTGCGGCACGTAGCCGCCCTTGCACAGGTCCAGCTGCTGGTTACGCTCGCGCTTCCGCCACTTGGCTCGCCGGTTCTTGAACCAGACCTAGGGGAGGGGGACAGGAGAAGGGTCAGGGCTGCCGAGGGCGGGAAGACGCCTCCACCTCCCCCGCCCCGCCCCGAGGCCTCCGCCCGCTTCCTTCTCTCCGAATACCGTTTCTTTTCTTCGATATTTCCACCCCTGCCTTCTCTCCATAATGGTTCCTTTCCTGTCTCCAGAAAATATTAGTCTTTTCCTTTTTCTGATCTTTATCCTCTTCCCCCAATTAAATCTGGTTTCTTCTAATACGGATCCTCTTTTTTAAAAAAATTTTTTTAAACAAATATTTGTTTTCTTTCTTCCTCTCTCAACCAGGTCATCTTCTGCCTTCTCCCGTAAACGGTTCCCCATCTATCTCCTAAATACTCCATCCATTTTCTTCTTCCTCGAATACAAAAGGTAGTTTTCTTTCTTGAAATATAGGACCTTGCAACTCCTCTCATTCTTCAGTCTATTTTCATTCCTCAGATAGTCTGTTTCCATCTTTATTGGTAATATTTGATATTATCATTTCTGCCTCAAATGTTTATTTTCGTTCCGTCCACCCCACTGTCTGAACCATTTTCTTCTCCCTCAAACAGTCCATTTTTCTTCGTTATCCCCAATTTTTGATCCTTTTGATTCTTCTGCAAATATTTAGTTTTTTTTCTTCTTTCCAAATATCTGACCTTCACTGTTTCTCTTAAATGGTTGATTCTTTAGTTTTTTTCTCAAGTACTTG
Source organism: Physeter macrocephalus (assembly GCF_002837175.3). Classification (NCBI taxonomy): domain Eukaryota; kingdom Metazoa; phylum Chordata; class Mammalia; order Artiodactyla; family Physeteridae; genus Physeter; species Physeter macrocephalus. The sequence continues at coordinate 131,595,843 of NC_041221.1, forward strand.
ATCCTTTTGCTTCTCCCTTAAATATTTAATTTCTTTCCTGCTACCTAAATACACGCCAAATATGTTTTTCTGCAAATATTTAATTTCCTTTCACTTCTTACTAGTTTCTCTCCACTCTCCCCCTCCACTTTTCCTCACAAAATTGTTAGAATCTCTTCTTTCCCACCTCCCAGTGCTTGCCGGTCCTCATCTAGTCCCAGCCCTTTGCCCTCCGCAGCCCTCGACCAGCCCGGGGCTGTATCCCTACCTCTCTTGCTGGACCCCTGCATCTCAGCCTTCTCCATCCCCAGCACTAGCGTTGCCTGATTCCACCCCCACCCCACCCTACCCGTACCACCGTAAACCCCAGGCAGGCTTAGTGAGTTCAGGATTACTGAGTGCTGTCTTCACTCTCTATCCCACTGGGCTGGCCAGCCTGACTTGGGGAGGAGTGAGAGCTGGGGTTACAGCAGGGAGTCTGTGGCCCAGGTGGGATTTTGGTTTAGCTTGGAACATGCTCCCAATATCTGATTAAATATTTGCAGTACCCAGAGAAGAAGTGATTCTCTTGCTGCTCTGGCAGGAAAGCCATGTTTTCACTGGGAACCAAAGGGTGAGAAGAGGGAGGGTGCAGTCCTGTCTTGAGTTGGAGACCTTACATCTCCAAAGGGATTCGGCCTGAGGCTCACTCAATCCACCAGAGCTACCCCCCTCCTTACCTGAACCCAGCCCTACAGGAAAGGGCATTAGGGAAAGGGTTCAGCTACAGACTGGCCGAATGGCTGAGAAAGAGGTGGAGAAATTCCTGAGATTTTGGAGAAGCAGCATGCGGGTGGGACCACTGCCCCAGGAAGTTTTGAGACCCCCCCAAGCCTACGCTCTTATCAGGCCTCTCTCAGGCTGCCAGGCGGTATCTGCCTTTCCCTTTCGTTTTCGCGGGAAGGCGCCAGCGGCTCGGAGGTCCCAGCGGCGGGGAATCCTCTGCTCAGTCTAGGAGGCAACAGCCGAGCGGGTTCTGGGCTCTGCAGGGCAGGGGAACGTCCCTTGGGGACACAGGTCTTTGGGCGGGGGCTGAGGCAGAGCCCGAGGGTCAGGTAGGATGCGGGTCAGAGAGGGATCCGAGGCGGCAGCAGCCGAGGGGTGCTAGCACCAAATGGCTCTGCAGCAGCTGGGTAGACCGGGGCCTAAGGTGGAATCGCCTCTGGTGGAGGCAGGCCTAAGGTGGAGCAGGTCTGAGTGTGGGAAAGAGTGATAGTCTGAGCGCGGGTCTAAGCTTTCAAGGGCTGCGCTGGGCCGGCTGGCAGCCTTCTGCGCGGGTCCCCTTAGGCGCGCACCCCGCGCTCACCCTCACGCGTGGCTCGGTGAGGTTGGTCCACACGGCGATCTCCTCCCGCATGCTCATGTCCGGGTAGCGGTTCCTCTGGAACGTGGCCTCCAGCTCTTGCAATTGCTGGCTTGTGAAGTGCGTGCGTTGCCGCCGCTGCTTCTTCTTCTTGGCGGGGTCCTCCACACCGCCGCAGCCTGCGCCGCCCGCACTGCTGTCCTCGGGCCCCTTGGGTTCCCCGCTGCGCTCCTTCTCTGAAGCAGGCAGGACGGGGCGCCAGTCACCTCGGGCTTATGCCCTTTTGCACCCCATCCCGGCTCCACCGAAGCGCCCGTGGTCAGCCCTGGCGGGGCCCGCCCTCCCGCCAGGGCCCCTGGAATTGTACCCATTGGAAAGAGCCCGCCTCTGCCGGGTAGGGTAGGCAGTAGTCACCTCTGATCAGGCTCGTCTGGGAGAAGAGCCCAGGAGTCGGAGACGTGGGCCTAGGTTCCTAGCTGCGCAGGGCCTGCTCTCATAGCTCGGCTCATGCTGGAGCTCTGCTGTTGATGTCACCCGAAAATGTACATTTTTTAGGGCTGTTGGGGTTCTAAATCAGAGGGGATCTCTGCTTTTCTGAACTAGGATCAAATCTTTCTAGCCTGAAGCTGGGGGGTGGGTGGAGCAAGAGCCAGGCAGTGGCCTGCAGCCCCTCCAATTTCTTTTCCCCAGGGCCGTGTGGGAGCCCTACCGGGCAGGCACAACACAGCCGGGTTCTCGGCCTTAGCTCCAGGCCTCAAGTCCCAAGGCACAGAAAATCCCTCTGGCAGCAGCCAGGCAGCCCAGACCCACAGACTCTGTCTAGGTGACCTGGGGGCTCTAGCCTCTCTCTCTTTGAAGCTACACAAACAACATGCAGTTATAGAAACATTGAAACATAAAGAAAAAGAATTTAAAAACAAAACACAGAAGCCCAGAAAAGCTCACAGCTCTATGCCTAAAAACATAGAAAGGGTCACAAATTCTTAAAAATAGGCAGGTAGAAACACAGCAAATGCAGATTAAGAAGCCAGAAACCTCCGTGCAAACACACCCCTAACTAAATACAGTGCTGTTAAGTGTATAAACTCCAGGCAGACACAGGCATTTATTTATCTGGGATTAAAAAAAAAAATCAATGTACTGTTGTAGATAGATTTTTTTAACCCCTTCCCGATAATGCCCTTCTAGAGATAATTTTTAAATCCCAGGGAAATACAACACTATAGTTAGATAACTTAAATTCCCCAAATAACATCACTGTAAATGGATTTTGAGACAATCCCGGAGAAAAGCGCCATTTTGGATTGACTTTTTAAAATCTCCCGAAGAATAATGTTGCATGTAGATATTTTAAATTCCAGAGAAATATATCTAGTATAGCAATTCTTTCTATAACGAAAAATACAGTTAATTTAAAAAATTTATTCTCATAGACTTGGGTTTTTAGAGCAATCTATGACTATGTATTTCTCTGGGTTTTAAAAATAAAAACCAACCAAAGGCCACGATTAAAACTTTTGAAAACAGAAGTACCGTCCAGCGTTGATTGTTTTATTAACCAAGCAAACAGAACCTCTCAGAGAAAGTCACTTAGGGATGCAAAACAGAAATAAATAGAGATTAAAAACTCGTAGAGAAACACTCAGCGGTGGATTAAGAAATGAACGCAGAAGAGGCGCCCACGGCCGGGGGAGTGGGGAGCTCGGAGGCGGCGCCGAGCTAAGACCGCGAGCGCGGGAGCCGTTCGGAGACCCTGGAGCCCGGGCAGGGCCGGGTATTGGCCTCATCACTGCCCGCGCCGCCCACCCGCCGGCCCAGTAGCTGGCGCGGGGAAAAAAAGCTTGAGCTCGGGCAAAAAGGCAGCGCGGAAGGAGACTTGGCCGAGCAGAGTCGGAGCCCTGGACCCGCGGCCTGGAGGCTCCGGGCGCCGGCGGAGCACGTGGGGCAGGGATCCCTCTTTTAGGCGGTCCTGACCGGAGCCGGGTCGCCCCTCTTGGCCCACTCGCCCTCGCTGTCCTCTCTTTTCCCTTTACTTAAGGTTGTTTTTCTCCCCCCCCCCAGTTTGCTTTTCCGACTTTTCCCGCCACCTTCTCTTAGGTCTCTCCCTCTCAGTCAGTCGCCCACAGTCTGTCGGGGTGTCTGTACTCTCTCTCTCTGGGCACTTTCTCTCGCCCGCCGCTCATTGCTTTCTGATCTGCTCCTCTCCTTCGGTCCAAGCGGCCCTTCGACAACCGTTTGCGCAAGCCTAACTTTTCTCCCCGTTCTAGTTGCTCCTGATCAAGAGGGGCTGTCATTCCGACCCTCCGGTTGTAGGTTCGTGCATCTGCAGGTCACTTGGCGGGTGGGCACCGCGTGGAAGTGCCTTCGAAAAGCACTAAATTTCCGCTTCATAAAGCGCCTACTTGTCCGCGTTCACCGTCAGGTGGAGAATGGGAAAAGGAAAGGTCCCGAGGCTTCTTGGGGCGTAGAGCGAGCGTGACTGTGCGGAGCGGGCGCCAGGCCCTGCTCCCGGCTCCCTGCACCCGGGCAGGCTCCGTGCGCGCCTCGCGGGCAGCCGCGCTTACCTGGTAGCTCCGTGTCGGACGACTCGCTGGCGGAGTTCTCGAGCGGCTCGCGGGGGTCGGCGGCGCGGGTTAGGTGGAAGGTGGGCCCCATGTCGTGCGGCGGCGGCGGCGGCGGCCGGAGCCCCTCCGGCAGCCGCTCCAGGCTCATGCCCCCCTTGAAGGCGTCCATGGAGGCGGGGACCGCGGCGGGCGCTCCGGGGGCCGGAGCTGGGCGCGCCCGGCCGCCCTGGCTGCGACCTGCGAGGACAAGAGCGCAGCGCCTAAGCGGCCGCCCCCCAGGGCTTCCCGCGCCCGAAACGACGCCGCGCCCGCCCCATGGACCGCCCGGGGCTGCGGGGCCAGGCGGGCGGCAGCGGCAGCGGTTTCCCGCGACCGGGAGCCCGGCTTCGCGCTCCGCGCTGCCCTCCCGCCGCTCGGGCCTCAGCCGCCCGCCCGGCCCCGGTTCCGGCTCCCGATCCGGGGCCGGTTTCTAAGGCTCCGGACGGCGCCGGCAGAGTCTGTCTTAAAGCGACAGCGCGCACGCCAGGTTCCAGCAGTCCCTGCGCCAGGGGTGGTGGGTGGGGTGGGCCTGGGTGGGAGGGGGCTGGGAGGGAGGGAGGGAGCGAACGAGCGAGCGAGGGAGCGCGGGCGGAATCCAGCCCCGAGCCGCCCGCTCGGCCGCGCCCTCTCTGCCGCCCTCCCTCCCTCCCTCACTGCCTCGCCCGCGCCCTCCCCCTCCGCAGCCACCTTCCCGCCGCCTCCCCCCTCCCGCGGCCTCGCCGCGCCTCACCCTCCTTCCCCGGTGACACACTGAGTTCTCCCGCGGCCGCACAAAAGAAACGCATCTGGCCTGCAAGTCCCGCGCGGCTCGTGCCCACCTCAAGCCCCAAATGACTTGTTTCGCTCAGAATCAACTCCTGTCTGGGCCGCCTCGAAGTCCCGAGCCCCCGGCGGGAACAGCCCAGGATGAGTGAATGTTCACCAAGGAGGATCGCACCGACCGGGCGCCTGCGAGCCAGCACCAGGGTGGGGGCAGAGCCCGGGGCTCGTTCTGGCAGCTCCCAGCGGCGTCCTCGTCGAGGGGCCACGGCCCCTCCTTACCCGGCCTCTTCTCCCGGGACCTGAGCCAGGATGAGTGACAGCAGCCTGCGCTCTAATGGGCCCCCGGATGCTGCCTCCTAATTAGCTTGGACCCTCTCCCCCAAGGCTTCTTCTCAGGCCTCCCCCTCTGCACCGCAGTCAATTTTCCGGGATTGGGATAGAACTGATGGCTTCTAATCAGATGAAGCGTTTCTGTTGGGTCCAGGCCGCTGGCGAGTGCAGCAGGAGACCCCAAGAGCCCTGCCAGGCCTCAGAGCCTCTTCAGTAGGGCTGTCTCCCCTTGTTCTGCACCTTCAATGGTCTGACCAAATCCGCCAGGCCCCGGCCTTGGCTGCCACAGGATGGGGCTCTGCCCCCTTCAGGGCACGTTCGCAGGGCCTGGGGCCTCACTTTGGCTTCCCAGAGCTTCAGGCACAGGCCTGGCAGGCCAGGTGACTGCAGTTTTCAAGCCTAGGCCAGCAGCCCAGGAAGCCTAGGACGGTCTTTGAGCTTCTCTCCCACACAGTGGTAGCTAAGCTGCAGCACCAGCGGGCACTCTATGAGCACAGGCAAAGACATTCCCCTTCCCACCCCTGAGAATGAGTCCCTCGTTGAAGCCTCCTACTTCAGTAAAGTTTGTTGAAGGATTTTGCTTAACAATTGTTAACTGGTCTTGAGACATCAGAGTCCTGAGCAAATAGGTGACAGCTCCGGTGGTAGGGTGCGACCCTGACCTGTTCCTCTAGCCACAGCTGGACCCCAGGCTGCCCTCTGGCCCTCATCTGTCTGCTCCACCAGACAGAAGCGGCACTGGGCAGGACAGCGGCCTGGTCAGGGGAGCACTGCGGTAATCTCCAGGCCCAGTACCTCACCCTAGGGCCTAGTGCCTCCTCATGTCCTCCTGGGGTCTCTGCTTGGGACTGACTGTGCAGGCAGTCAGGGTCTGGGACCCTCTTCAGTCCCTGCCCTCACCTGGCTCCCTATCAGAGGAAGGCACCCCTGCCCCAGGCTGAGCTCCTTGGTAAGGATTATGAGGGCAGGGGCGTGGGCAGGGTGGAACCAGGCCTGCCTCTTGCTCCCTTGGCCTCAGCCCAAGGCCCCCAGCTCTGGGCCCTGGGGAAAAGGCGCAGTTCCTTAGGGCTGGCCCACTCTCACTGGGTGCCTGAGGCCACAGGGGCCAAGGTCTGAGGCTGGGGCCAGAGGGAGGATGCATCCCAGGAGTTTGGGTTGGGGGAGGGCCTCAGTAACTCCAGCCTTTTCCTCCCAAAGGGAAGTTTCTCCAAGTTGAGACCCCCAGGGTGAAAACAGTCTTGGTGTGTATGGGGATGGTGGGAGGGGTACACAGGGGGTATGGTTTCCTAGCATTTGCCCTCAGCCCCATCTTTCACCACATTTTTTAGCTGAATCTCCTGACGCAGCAGATAACCTCCTTTCAAGGAGGTATTCAGGTGCTGCAGCATGCCAGGGAGTGCCCCTTCACACTCCATCTTCCGTTTAGCCACCTTACCCCGACTGGACAGTGTGCCACCCAGGCTGCCTGGATACAGACAGGTCACAATAGCATGCATGTACTCATACGTACTGCATACCCATACAGGTGTGCTGTGCACACACAGACACACACATACTGCGCCACACAGGGGACTGCCGAGTACAGTCACATATATGTACACACAGCCAGGCCTCTGGGTCCCAGAACACAGAGTTCTGATGCTATTTGGTGCAAAGTCTGGCTGACAGGGGTGTGTTCTAAGCCCACCAAGTTTCGGGCCAAGGTGGGAAACACAGAGCCCCTCTGGATGGGGACATGGAATGAATGGTCTGCCTACGGGCATCCAGAGGCTGAGGGTCACAGGCCCCCACTCCCCGAAGGGGCTAAAGAGCCAGGCCTTCCATGGATGGGGACTGTTTTGTGACTCTGCAGCTCTAGCTATTCAGTCTGAGGGGCTTGTATCTCACTGTTGATCCATTTAATGCAGTGATTGAGCACCTGCAGTGTGCCCCTCTGGATCCAAGCCCCTGGCAGTGCTCCAGGCAGTCACAATAATCCCTATGTTTGGAAATCTTAATGCCTGCTGTGTGGATGGAAAGGTGCTCAGACTATTGCCGGTGAAGTTCCACATCCCAGGGGCCCTGAGCCCTAGAGAGGGGCTGAGACTAGTGGGGGCTGCCCAGGGGAGTCTTTTCTGCTAGACCTGGGCAGTGCTGAATGAGCAGGGGTGAGGAAGTGATTGATCTAGAGGAGGCCCTGGCCCGATTCTGGGTGTTGGCTGGAGAAGGGACCTGGGCGCTCTCTTTTCTTCCTCAGCCACTCGCTCGGCTGGCTGCTATCCCAGGCAGAGTAGGGGCTTCTTGCACACACACACACACACACACACGAGACTAGTGGGGGCTGCCCAGGGGAGTCTTTTCTGCTAGACCTGGGCAGTGCTGAATGAGCAGGGGTGAGGAAGTGATTGATCTAGAGGAGGCCCTGGCCCGATTCTGGGTGTTGGCTGGAGAAGGGACCTGGGCGCTCTCTTTTCTTCCTCAGCCACTCGCTCGGCTGGCTGCTATCCCAGGCAGAGTAGGGGCTTCTTGCGCACACACACACACACACACACACACACACACACACACACACACACACACACACACACACACACAAAAAGACAGGAGGCAGCTGTCTTTCAGGAGTAAGAGCAGGGGTTCAATGTTCCCCTGGCTTTGCTGTCTGACCTTAGACAAGGCTTGACCTGCACTGTGTGCCAGTTCCCATGTCTGACATGGGACACAGCGATCCCTGACTGCTGCTTCAGCCTCCACCTCACCTGATGATGTGACATGAGGAGAGAAGGGAAGGGGGCTTACTGGAGCTGGAACCATGTGCCCCATCCCTCCAGGCCACACAGAGCTAGCAATGATTCTGTGACTTTCAGGAAATTTGGGGCTTAGAGTCCTGGCTGGGCTCAGCAGAGAAGTCTGGGCTGTTGTCGGGTTGAAATAATCACCATAGGGACTCTTCCTGAGACTGGGCTTACAGAAAACAGACTCTGTGCCCAAGAATGGCTTAGTAATTTTATTTGGGAAGGGTGGTTGGAGGGTCCTCATGGAGGGCATCCTTCCACCTACTCACAGGGGTACCTTGTCCTAATCTTTGCACCAGAATCAAGGGATTTTAGGAGAAGGAAAGGAATGTGCCATGGCTTGCCCCAGGGGCCATCCATGACTCTCTGGGACATTCCAGCCCTAAGCCTCTTAGGCCGTGGAGAAGTTCAAACTAGAAAACCCAGTTTTAGGAGTGCAGCCCGGACCACCTACCTCCTCTGCCAGATCTAACACCCCCTCCCCAATAAAAACTCTTGTTTCTTTGACTGCAAGCAATCTCTGAGTGATGGGAAAAGGGGTGCTCAGGTAGGGGCTGGGAATGATCTCACGGGATCATTTAAGCTTTTAGGTCCCCAGCCTGTGACTTCCTTTCAGTCGGGGTTCCCCAGCCTGTCCTAGTGGGAAGAGCTGAGATGTATTCAGGCAGTATGGCTGAGTGGGGTGCTGATGGGAGCATGAAACTCAGAACTCTCCGTAAGCAGCTGGTAGGGCCCATCGCTCTCCAGGCTCATGGCTCACCGGAGCCCACTGGTCGCTGTATAGTTCCTGAGAATGGCTGAGCCAGGGGAAGAGAAGGCTAGGAAAGTGGCAATGGCTGATCACACAACTGGGAAGCAGAGGGTCAGCTTCTGCTGTACACAACCTCCTCTTTCCAGCAGCTACTTTCCTGATAGAAGGGCACCCTGAACCTGGCCTGAAGGTCAACAAAAGCCACCTCTACATCCTAGCGTCCAGGCAGCCGGGTCTGTATGCCCCAGTCCACTTCTTTTCCTTTTCTGAGCAGAGGTGAGGAGTTCGAAAGCAGTCTGAGGAAAAGGCAGGAGGCCAGCAAGTCCCCCTCCTGCGCTGCCCCTGCTGCCTGTAGCTTTTGTCATTACCCTAGACCTGTAGCCTCTGCCAAGTGGACAGCAACCTGCGGTTGCCTCCCTCTGGCCCTGGTGGCTGTCAGAGGCCAATGGGCTGCCAAGAGAATGCCTGAGCCTTGGTTTCTCATAAAAGTGGATTCAAATATTTTGATTAAGGGAATTCTTAAATTGGAAAACCTTGGAACCAGGATTCCGGCCTGGGGTTCGCATTTCTGCGATCCTGGCCACCGGGCCCTCGCTTAACCACAGTGGAATCGGCTGAGATTTAGGAGGCTGCTCAATTTCAGAATTCCGAGACCCGGTTCTAGAGAAGCGGCTGTGTGCTCCGGAACCCCAGAGTCAACAACCAAACCCTGGAGAAGCTGCGGGAATGTCTTTATTGGATTTTGCGAAGAGCATTTGGGGTTTCTCTCAGGGTAAGGAAAAGCCTGACCGGTGGCGGCTCCGGCAGGCTGCTTTGGGCTGGGGGCGCCTCCAAGCACTGCGGCGGGACGTCGGGGTGCGCGGCGTAGAGAGCCGGGGCTCCGGCCGACGTCTGTTGCTTTCCTGCGGCACAGCTGCCCGAACAAACGAACGAACGAACGAATGAAGCGGTTTCGTTTAGGAAAAATACCCTCTTGATGCGAAGCTAAGGCCGAAGTCCCCGCGCGTGCAGAGGGGCCAGCGCTTCCGCTCGTTCTGGGGCCCGCATTCCTGGGTGCTACGGGGAGCGGCGGGCGGCCCTCTCGCTTGCCCTTTCTCCCAGAGGTCCCCAGCGGTCCGTGCCACCACGAGGGGCTGCGAAGGGCGTCCAGGGGTGTGCCCTTCGCAGGGCTGGGGCCCGCACCCCCGAAACTCTTGCCCTCTTAGGGTGCTCAGGGCTAAAGCGTGGCGTGGGTCCACCGGTTAGGTGAGGTAGCGCCCGACGATGGCAGTTGTGATTGTGCGCTGGGCGCAGGAACGAACTCCTGCAGCTGCCTTGATGGCGCCTGGCCTTCGCGATGTGCTCAGTCCCGCGCCACCGGCTGGACCTCACCTACTCCAGGAGCAAACAGCGCGCAACTCGGCCACCACCTCCTTGCGCCCCAACACTGCGGGGACCCAGCGCCCCTAGCCCAAAGACTCTTACCTGACCCGGACTGCGCGGCGCGTGCGGCTCCTCGGCTCCGGGCTCGCTCGCCACGGACTCCGGCTTAGGTTTCGACTCTGGCTAGGGCCCCGGATCCAGCTGCGTCTCCGGCTCTGCGCGCAGCTTCGGCCCCTTCTGGTTCGCTACATCCCAGCGTGCAAGGACGCGGCTGCCGCTGCTCGGCCCGCTCCTCCCGCTGCCCCGCCGCCGCCGCCCGTCGCCCGCGGGGAAGGCGGGGACACTAGCTGGGGAGGCGGGAAGGGGGGAGGGGAAGCGAGGCTCTTGCCGGGACCGGCGCGGAGGGGACGGCGCGCAGTCCCGCCGGCTAGGGGTCCCGGCCTCCCTCGGGGCGCAGGCAGGGGTCTGCGCGGCTCGTGGCCCGGGCCCTAGGCCATTGAGCGCGCCCCGGGACTGCGCGCGCGGAGGCGGGGCCTGGCCGCATGCGGACGAAGGCTCTGCGAGTCCCGGCCTGGCCCCCGCAGGCTTTCTCTCCCCGGGCTCAGTTTCCCACCTGACACGTGAGGGACTGAGCCCGATCTCGGTTTAGTCGGGGTCTGGTCGGAGTTTCCCCACGTCCCGCTAGGTGACGGTTGAGCCGGGGTTGTGAGAGTCGACCTTTCCTCCTTTCTGCTCAGCCTGCGGGAGGGAGCTGCTCTTGCATATTGACAGGGGGAGTCCGCTGCGCAGAGCTTGGCAGCCAAGGGAGGTTGAGGACAGACTCTAGAGTTTCTCTGTGTATGGCGGGAGGGGTTACTAGGGAGGGACAACCGCCCGATCTGCTCTGCTTGGAGAATTCTCCCCCCACCCCTTCCTCCACAGGGGTTGGGCTGTTGAGGAAAGGAGAGACCGACTTCTGAAGCCCCTTGTCCAGCCCCTTGCCTGCGCACCCTCCAGCAGTCGTCCTGCTTGGCCTTTCCACAGGGGAGGACTCAACCTATGTGGCCTGGTTGGTGGCTATCCCTGGCTGGTGGCAACTGGGAGATGGGCCGGACTGAGGGGAACTGGGCTCCATCCGCAGACGACTGGGTTCTTCACCCATGGCCAGATATCCCGCGTGAAGCATTGTGCCGGAAACCAATTGGACAAACCGGCTCCTGCTTCTCCCAAGTGCCCAGTCTGAGCCTGCTGCTGCTGGGGCCATGGGATGGGACACAGGGTCGGGCGGGCAGTCGGTCTGGGACTACCCCCGGGGACAGGAGCACCTGAGCCTGCCCCCGACGGCCAAGGGACTCAGGGCTGCCGCTTTGGCTCAAGGTGCCGGGAGATGGCAGTGCGGCGGCTGGGCATCAATGTTTCATGAGGTGCCGTCACCGGCGGCGCCTCCCTGCCTGGTTCTCTCTGACAGCTGCTGCGGGAGAGGCCACGGCCCCCTGCGCCTGCCCGGGCGCCCCCTGGTCCTCGCTTCCAAGGCTACCCGGCCAGCAACGCGGAGACCCCGGACGCCCTCCTAACACCCAAAGCCGGAAGCCTGCCGGACCAAGGCTCGCAGAGGCCGCGGCACTCGGGCCCTCAAGGCGGCCCCTGCACCCTGTCCTGCTGTTGCGGGAATCCACAGCCTGCCCTCGACCCTCAACAGCGGGAACACCTCTTTGGTGGGTGTGTGGGTCTCGGTGCACACAGGATCGTAAGGGTGAAGAGCTGAGTCCCTGACACCCCCGATTTCAGACTTGGAACGCAATCTCGCGGCTTGGACCCTGCCCTTCAGGAATTCTAGCCTCTGCTTCTCCCGCTGCCACGAGTTTGTCTGTTTTATGTGTGAAACTGGTTTGTTGGCCAGTCTGGGCCCGTGGGCTGCTAACCTGAGATGCTACCGACCTTGTCTCAGGCAGCCTCCTCCCACACCCTGGGTGCCTGGCATCTTTGGGCATAAATGTAACCGCTGGGCCCTTACTACGTATGGAGGGCCAGACATTTGTCTAGCTGGGGTGGCATTCACTCTGGTGCTTGCGCTGGGAAATCAAACCTTTCTCCTCCTGCACAACAGCGATTTTCTGCGTTTTGTTCTCAGTGGTGATTGGGCCCATGAATGTGATTCTCCGTAAGTCCTTGTTCCCAGGCGGAGCCTGTGGTGTCAAAAAGCTGCCTCTGAGACCCGATGGTCAGAGTTGGAGTCTTGTCTGTCTTTTACTAACTGCGTGGCCTTGGGCAAATCACATAACATCTCCCAGCTTCAGCTTCCCTACCTGTGAAATGGGAGAATAATAAGAGTTTTCAATTCATTGATAAATCTAGGAGATGGTGGAGGTGAGGGGTGTGGCCTGGTGTCGGGGTGGGCAGCAGAGGCTCAAAGTGGTGATACCTGCCGGGTAGCTTTGCTCTTTAAAAGTTTGCTCCCATTTTTGTTTCCTTCTTTCCCCAGGGTGGTCACGTTGGTTGAATCAGGCAAGAGGAGGCTCATTCTCTGATTTAGTAGACCTGCTACTCATCCCCTGCTTAGCTGCTTGGAAGTTTTGGAGCAGGGAAGCTGAGCAGGCAGCTCGGGTGGGGTGGAGTGGGATCAGGGCCTGAAAGCCTAGAAGTTCTTGGTGAACTGGAGTAGGTAAAAAGTGCTTTTTATGATCATGTTTCCACTTCTTCCAAAAAGAATTTTTCACATTTTCCCTTTAGATTTTGACATCGTGGGGGCATACACATTTCTACTTTAAAGGCAGAGGAATCGGGCATGAGAGAGAGGAAGGTTAGATTTGGATCCACCAGGAACAGAAGTGACACAGTCCTTGTACCTTAGTATCAGTTTAGCTTTGAGCTTCCGGGTGTCTAACCAAAAAAGGTCAGCAGAGTTGTCTGACGCATTTGCTTTGTCTTTCCTTCCAAACTGACATGCTTCTTCTAGTCCGAAGTTTTTCCCCGTAGTACAAAACTCTGAGCTGAATTTGTCACATGAATTCACACTAAACATAATGGGCAAATGTCTTCTGCCACAGTTATGCAGAAAGGCATAACGATTCTTCAAGCACTATTTCTTATTTCAATATCTAGTAAAAGCAGGGAGAATGTCCTTTCCCTTCATAGCTCTTATTTCAATAGTATTGAAATCAGTATTTATGTAATGATTGATTAAAACCTATTGCCCCTACCACCTGTAAGCTCCTTGAGAGCAGGGCTGAGCCTCTCTTGCCAACCACAGGACCCTCCCTCGGGGGGCGGGGGCAAAGGAATTTGGCTATGCTGATTGGCTGGGTGCAGCTTGCATGCCCACTGCTGAACCAATCAATTTGTGGGGAAGAGTGGCTCAGGACTGTGGCTGGCCAGGCTAGAGTCACAGGCTCCACCCCAGAAGGATGGGACAGGGGAGCACCACCATGTTAGGGACTGGTCATCATACTCCCTCCAAAACACTGGCTGCTGTCCTGCAACAAGTCCTCTGAGGTGCAAGTGGAGGGGAATGGGTTAGTTCCCAAAGAAGTCCCTGCCCTGTGAAGGTTCTCAGAGGGCTGCTGATGGTGTTGGTAAGACGTTCACTCCAGTGTAGCGGGGAGGCACTGGCTTTGTTGAGAGTCTGAAGTCCATCAGGATTGTTCCTGCATTCATCTATGGGAAGAGGTAGAGGACTACCAGAAAGTCTGAGGGCAGGCTCAGAGTCTACTGACTCACATATAGGGATGGATCATTAGATCAAGGAAGGGCATCTCTTTGTACTCCCTTTTTCATCTGTGAGGAGGGAATTAGAGGCTCTAAAGGTAGAGAGGAACCCCTAGGATCAGGTAAGATATTAATTACTTTGAGCATTATTATATTGCACTTTGAGCTTCCTGGCAGCCAAAGCAAAAATAGAAACCATTTGGGCATCTCAAGTAGTTTTTTCATTGCAGACCTATCAGCATTTATATGGAATAATGGAAAGAGCCCTGGTCTGGAACCTTCCTGGACAGGCCTCTGTCAAGTCAGCAAAAGTTTAGAGAGCTCATATTCTGTGCCTGTGATTGCAGACACACAAAGACTGATATCTCCTGCTCATTTGGGTTGAGCCAAGGAGGCAGACACAGCCACCTCTAACCATATTTGGAGCACAGTGCTGGAGAGGAAATCTGCCTGGTGTTGAAGGGCCCTGAATGACATACAGGCTTTGAATTTGCCTGGAACAGTTCTCCCCCTCTCCCCTCCCACTGTGGAATAGCACTGGAACCGGTGGTAAGGCATAGAATGGGGGAAGAGGAAGTTGGAGAATTAAGTGGGAAGCAGATACCACAGGGCTTCACAGTCCTTGTTAGGAGGATGGGATGTTCTCCTGAAGGCAAACAGGAGCAGGTGAAGGGTTTAAACAGTGAGAGATCTGGTCAGATTTATATTAGAAAGATCACTCCCTCTGGGTAGTGGAGGATGGATCTGAGGAGGTGATATAGGAGCAGAATACTGCAATAGCATTCACTCAGCCACTTCATCCGTCTCTTTCTTGGTCCATCAGTCTATCCGTCTACCTGGAGCACAGGAGGCTACAGCTTGGCTTGGGAAATATGAAGGTGAGAAGATGAGGCCCCTGCTTTCTGGAGCTGGCCTTCAGAGGGCCTCAGTTTACCCTTCTGTAGGCCTGGTCTGTGTCTCTCATCCTCACAGGCTCTGTGGCTTGTGCTTCAGGAGCCTTCCAGGTGTCTGCTGCTGCTGGGGGAGACAGGGCGTTCAGGGCCCGAAGGGGCACAGCCGCTGCCGCAAACAGACAATCTGGGGAACCAGCGCAGTGAGCAGCCCTGTCGGAAGCTTTTAAAATAATTACCCCTGCCTCCTCTGGCTGACTGGCTAAGGGCAGCCTATTAGCCCTGAGTTGGAAATTCTGAATTGTCTCATGACAATTGAAAACACGATTGGAGGCCAGGAGGGAGCTGCCCATGAAATATTGATGCTTCCTCAGTGTTGCGGGGCTGCCCCCCTCAGATAGGAACCTTGGATGCATAGAGCTGGTGGCTGCAAAGTGACTGCCATTTTCCCTGGGCTCCTCAGGCTGACTGCCCTGTGGGGAGATGGGAGTGTGTTTTGGTGCAGAGTTGTGATGGTTGTTTGGGGACCTGCACCTCTAATTCTTCTCTCTAAGCTATGCCCCCCAGCACTCCAGCCCCACTTCCAGGGCTGAGTGGGTTAGAACCCGGGGACTTGAGATTTCCTGTGTGTTCACTTTGGGCCCAGGTTCTCCTCGGCACTCGAGGCTCATCTGGAGGCAAAGTGGGTGGGAATCCCAGTTCTGCCCCCTTATCATTGTGAGCCTCACTTTCTCAGCCGTTCAACGGGAGATGCCACGAGTTGCTGCCTAGCAGGGCTGTGATGCGTAGGGATGGCCACAGGTGCAGGGCCTGGCCTCAGCCACAGGCTCATGAGCTCATCAGGAGCAGCCCTTGGTAGGTCCTGGAGTCAGCTCAGGGCTGGCTACAGGAGCCCCTGCTGGATCCCCAGGGCTTTGTGGTCCCTTCTCCCCTGTGGAGTGCTTTGAAGCATTTTGTGTTTCCCCCCCTCTGCAAATCCTATGTAAATACTAGTGCTGAGAAGGTGCGTGCTGGCCTGGCAGGCACCTCGGATGGGTGAGGTGCCCTGAGGTGTTGGTAAGGGACCCCGCATGGCCAGCTCAGGCCTCTGCTCATTGAGCTGAACCTCTGCTATGGCAGAGGAACCTGGTGATAATGCCTGGCTGCCTGCCCTCAGAACCACCCAGGGCAGCAGGAGAAAGACTTCTGCTGTTTGAGACCTTGACTTGCCAGTCATTATTCTCATTGTGGGAGGTGGTATTCACCCATTTTACAGATTAGGACAGTGGAGGCTGTACGCCATTCCGTTTGTCAACAGGCAACTCATCAGGCAATTTCAATAGCACCCACTCCATGTGCTGGCACTGTTTGGGGTGCTGGGGACTCAGGGGTCATAGACAATCTTGGTGCAATCCTTCATGAGGGACTGGATCTAAAGATGAATGCATCTTTAGAAGTGGGGCAGGTTAGGGGCTGTGGGAGACAGAACAGGGGCAGCAAACCTAACCTGGGGGTCAGGGCAGGCTTCCTGGAGAAAGTGAACTTCCCACTGAGGGGTGGGTGTAGCAGGAGTTTGCCCTGGAGCTGGGGTAGGGGCAGGGACATGACAAAGCTAGCGAAGGGCAGGCTCAGCCTGGATGTTCTTATCCACCTGAGGAAGGGGCACAGCCCCCTGTATCCCTCTTGCTCCACGTGCCACGAGGAGCAGCATAGGAGCTACCAAAAAGGGCCTCCACAGCTCCAAGGTGCTGGGTTCCTGGCCCCGTGGGACTCTCTGGGCTTTCTTTTCTTCATGTGAAAAACAAGAAGTTGAATTACTTCTAGCAGAAGGGTACATTTTTCAGATGAAACTTTACCAGGACTCCTAAATAGATGAATGCAGTGCTGCTCTGATTGAGGGTAGGTGTAGAAGTGGGCTCATCTGCCCTCCCCCCACATTCCTTTCTGGCCCTACAGGCACCCCGAGGAGCCTCAGGGCTCCCTGGGCCACAGTTTGCAAGCTGCAGAGTAAGGAGCCTCTCCACGAGGCTGTCCAGCCCATCTCTGAGGGTCCTGGACCCTGGGGGTGCCGAGGTGTGGCCTTCCATCCTGATGGAAGAACCTCCATGGGTCAGCTGTTCCTCGCTCCTTTAAAATTTCCCGTTAGCTGTTCGTGATTCAAGTCAGCAAGCACCAATTAAATACCTACTGGATCCACGGAGAGGGCCTGCTGCTTTTTTAACACCAGCTGGATGCTAGGTCTGTGTGGGGCTCTTTGTATCAGGGCGTTTCCTCATCACAACCGGCTGTCAGCCCGCTTTATAGATGAGGGAGAGGAGAACTTGGAAGAGGCTCAGCGACTTGCCCAAGATGGCGAGTGATAGTAACAATAACACCAGCTCCTGTGGATTAAGGCCCAGGTGTGCGCCGGGCCTTTGCCAACATCTCTCTGTGCATGAGCTCCTTTTGTTCTCAGAGCAAATCTGTACAGCAGGCACTGTTTCCATCCCCAGGAATCAAACAAGTGCAGGCCTAGAGAGGTGAAGGATGTGGGCCTGGGCCCTGGACTCTCGGTCGCCCGGGCCTCCCCCTCTGTCCTGCCCTGCCCTTTGGGGTCTGAGGCAGCTTCCTGTGTGGCTCCAGGCTGATGAGCTCTCTCCCTCGGGGTTCCCACTGTGCGTATAGGGAAACTGAGGCCTAGAGACTCAGTCCGCTCAGAACATCGCTGCCCTCTGGGCCCTCCATCTGGCACAGGCCTCCATCTGTCTGCTCCCTGGCATTGACTATGAAATCTGAGGCTGGCACCTCTGCAGAGTACCTGCCTTTTTGGAGGCTGCCTGCCCAGCTGGCGGCTTTGATCAGGGCACACTGACCTCGGCTGGCTGGGTGGCACCATCCGGAGTTCAGGACACATGGAGGTGGTAAGCCAGTGGCAGCTGCTGCTGCCTCTCCTTCCCTCTCCTTGTGTTGGGTTCTGGCTCACACTCAGCCCCCTCAACACAAACCTTGAGTCCGCACAGGCTCCCCCTCCTCCCCTCTCCCAGACACCTCAAACTCACTGCCACTTGGTGTGACTGTCTGACTGACAGGGCCCTCATGGGGTTCTTGCCCTGGGGGGCACACATGAGACTGAGGATGGGGTGGCATTTCAGGCAGGGTGGCACGAAGCTGGGCTTTCGGTGGACGGAGAGACTCCATCCCGGTACGCCTGCAGCTGGGCCCTTGGGGCTGCAGAACGTGGGGACCCCTGCCGAGCCCCAGGGGTGACGCTTGTCTGCACACAGAGCCCAGATCCCTGCCGCGGAGACAAACACAAAGTGAGGGACGAGTCTTGACAAATGTTTGCCAAGTCCCTGGCTGACTTGGAAGTCAGGAGTGAGCTTGTTTGGCAGAACAAAGGGGAACGCAGCCTCCAGAGGGCCATAAATAGTGAGGAAGGAGGAGCAGTCCAGCCTGGAGGCTCCATGGGACCTTGTCCTGGCTGTGTTCTCTGCCGAAGGAGACCTCCATTCTCTCACGCTTTGGACCGGTTGGCCAGGGCCTGGGCCGTGCTGGTGGCAGCCTTCTTGCCGACTGAGCTGCGTCTCCCTGGGAACCCCTAGGTGCTGGGTCATCTGAGAGGGCCTGGGTAGGCTGGGAGGTCAGTGTGACGGGCACATCTCAAGGTCCCTCTTCCTC
Organism: Physeter macrocephalus; assembly: GCF_002837175.3. Lineage (NCBI taxonomy): Eukaryota > Metazoa > Chordata > Mammalia > Artiodactyla > Physeteridae > Physeter > Physeter macrocephalus. Next base: position 131,613,956 of record NC_041221.1, read on the forward strand.
TAGGAACCAGGAAGTTTGGCTATAGTCCACAGTGGTAAGGCTTCCAAGGAGGCAGAGCTGGTCTGGCACTAGACTCTGGGAGCTTGTGATACTTGGATATACCCAGGCTGGAGGGGGTCCAGCCCCCTCCCCGCCTCCAGCAGCGTGCAAGGTGCCCTTCCTCTCTCTGCCCACAGTCTTCAAGGAGGACAGCAGAAGCAAAGAGGTACAGGGCAGCCAGGCAAGACACTTCCCCTACTTGGGCCTCAGGTTCCTCAGCTTACTATGGGATCCTTATACTTGGCCAGCCCCACACCCCTGGGTCACTGTGGCCGACAGGTGAAGTAGAGCGGGCCTGTGGATCGGAGAAGGCTCTCTAGAGGAGCTAATTTTTGTACTGGCTCTTGAGACATGGGCAAGATTTCCTCCAGAGCAGATGGGGAAGCTGTATGGGCAAGTGGACAGGATAGGTGAACACACGCAGGCAGGGAACGTGGGGAGCATTTGGGAAGCTGTAAGTTCAGTTTAGTTGAGGGTGGCCGGGCCTGAGTGCTTACGGGGCTGTGATGGGAGCTGGGCTGCAGAGGCCAGCTGGGCTCTGAATGCCAGCACGGGGGATCCCCCAGGGGAAGGGGGAGCCCCTGAGGGCGACAGAGCTGGGAAGAGGCCAGAGCAGGGCTCTGCTCTAGGATGGTGGGCAGGGGGCAAGAGACGGTTGAGGCAGGTCTGGGTGAGGAGGGGGAGGTGGGCTACAGAGGGCCCTGGCTTTCTCCTCTGGGCTGGGGAAGGAAGTGCTGGAATTGGGGGTGGGGGAGGCCAAATCCCTGCCTTCACTCCAGTGATCTGGCTGACTTCGCAGGGCTGAGCTCCTTTCTGAGTGGAGGCAGCTCTGGATCCCTGGGCCCTGGATCCCTGGGCTCTTGATCCCTGGGCCCTGGATCCCTAGGCTCTGGATCCCTGGACCCTGTATCCCTGGGCTCTTGATCCCTGGGCCCTGGATCCCTAGGCTCTGGATCCCTGGACCCTGTATCCCTGGGCTCTTGATCCCTGGGCCCTCGATCCCTAGGCTTTGGATCCTTGGGCCCTGGATCCCTGGGCTCTGGATCCCTGGACCCCGGATCCCTGGGCTCTGGATCCCTGGGCCCCCGATCCCTGGGCTCTGGATCCCTGGGCCCTGGATCCCTGGGCTCTATTTCCCTGGGCCCTGGATCCCTGGACTCTCTTTCCCTGGGCTCTGGATCCCTGGGCCCCCGATCCCTGGACTCTGGATCCCTGGGCTCTGGATCCCTGGGCCCTGGATCCCTGCGCTCTGGATCCCTGTGCCCTGGATCCCTGGGCTCTGGATCCCTGCGCTCTGGATCCCTGGGCCCTGGATCCCTGGGCTCTTGATCCCTGGGCCCTGGATCCCTAGGCTCTGGATCCCTGGACCCCGATCCCTGGACTCTAGATCCCTGAGCTCTGGATCCCTGGGCCCTGGATCCCTGGACTCTGGATCCCTGGGCTCTGGATCCCTGGGCCCCACACCAGAGGGCTGGCCTGAGCTCCCAGTTCCTCCCTCTGTCTCTCCACACCCATTGAGTCTGTAGCCCCTGTACCCAACATTCTCCAAGGAGCCCGCTCCAGCGGCCCTCAGGAAGGGGAGAGGTGGCCAGGAGGCCTGGTGGATGAAATCTAGATGCTGACCCCCTTCCTGGGCCCTTTCACAGGCCCACCCAGGGTTATCATCCAAACTTCCCTGGCTGTGCTTCTACCTTACTTTGGGGTTGGGGCCGGGGGCCTCAGGGCCTAAGAGGGGAAGGGACTCACCAGGGTCATATATACTCCTTCATTCAGCAACCTGTGGGGCCCCCACCTGGCCAGGGGTCCCTCTGTGGCAATGGTGAGGCAATGGAGAAGCCCCCTTCAGCCTTCAAGGAGGGGAAGAAGGGACTTGGGTGGTAGCTGGGCTGCAGGTGGTAGGGGAGCTGCCTTGGTTCACTGAAGGCTGGTGGCTCACCCTCTTGGGGGCATGGAGAAAGGCAGGGCCCTGGCCTTTCCGGAGCGGGGTTCTGGGTCCATGTGTCTGGGTTCCTCGCTGCCCTTTCACGCTTCTGTTTCTCCCTCCACTCTCTGGCGGCCCGGGGGCAGGGCCGTGCGGCAGGAGAGTAGGAAGAGGGAAACAAGGTTCCTTTTACCCCACCTACCTCTTTGCTCCAGTGTGGACTGTTTGACTAGTGCGTCTCATGCTAAATCTCTTGACTTCAGTCTCCATTCCCCACTCTGATTCGGTTTTTTTAAAAAGTTTTATCGTATGTACTTGAAATTTAAAAAAAAAGGCCGTCTCAAAGATTGGGCTGATGGAACTGTTCAGTATCTTGATTTTGGTGGTGATTTCATGAATCTACACATGTGAGAAAATGAGAACTACACATGCTTTATAGCAGTGTTAGTTTCCTAGTGTTGGTGTTGTACTATAGTAATGTAAGATGCAACCATGGGGAAAACGGGGAGGGGCTCACAGGCCTGTCTGTACCATCTGGGCAACTTCCTGTGAATGTGTATTATTCCAAAATATAATGTTTTAAGAAAAGAAGCCAGGTTGGGGTTCTGCTTGGGGGTAGATGAAGGGTATGTCCCTGCAGAGCACATAGCTGTTGGGGGACCCTTGGAAAGGATGGAGGGCGAGGGTCCAGGGCGTTGGAAGGGGAGATAAGAGTTGCTGGGCCAGGGAACTAGGAGTGCGCTCTGAACCATGCTGGAGCCCATCCAGGGCTGTGGCTGATGGACCCACAGGCCTCCGGTGGCTGCAAGCACAGTCTTAGGGGAGCCTGGTGCAGCTGGGCTGAGCTGGGAGCAGGGAGGGAAAAGCATGTAGTTTTGCCTCCAAAGTACCTCGGAAGCGAGGGCCTGGGTGTCGTCTGAGAAGAGGAGAGGCACATGTGGGGTGTCTGTGCTGTGAGATGCCTGGGTTGCCCAGCAGCGGGTGACTGCCTCCAGGCCTGGGGTGGCTGTGGCACCAGCGGGGCTCTGGAGATGCCAGGGCTGCATTCGGGCACCTGGCTCTGATCTCTTGGACGCCTTTGAGAGGCAGGTCTGCGGTGGGCGCAATGTCTGGCCACATGGATCTACTGGAGGGCAGGCTCTCTGGTTCCACGCGGGCAGCTCTGAGTGAGCCAGATTCTTGGCATTCCCCCTGCTGTGCCCTCGTCACCTGCTTTCTTGTTCAGTCTCCTCCAAGACCCTATTCTCCCTGTCGTCCTCTGCTGTGATCCAAGAGCAGTTCCCCCAAAGCAGTCTAAACTGATGTTGTTTAGACTGATGGCCCACACCCTTTACCTGCCCTGGGCCGCACCTTTGGCACCTTTAGCACTAGGCTGGGGCTGCCCAGCCGCCATTCAAGACCCTTCTAAGTGGAGGCTGGTTCACTATTTCCTCTCACTCTCTGCTGCCTGGGCCCGGCTGTCCTTGCCTCCCCTCCATGGGGCTCACCTGCTACGAATTACCAGCTACGAATTACCAACCATTCCCTAGTCAATTAATTACCATTAATTGACTAGGGAATGGTTTCCTTCTCTTGGCAAACTCCTACTCACTCCTTCAGGCCCAGCCCAGAGACCCATCTTCTGAGTAGCTCCTCCAGGCCCCCTCTCCGACCATGCCTGTATCTACTGTCCTGCTCCCTTGGCACCATCTCTGAGTTTTGCACTTTGCATATCCTGAATCTGTAGGCTTATTTTTGGCCACAGACTGTGGACTCCCTGGGCGTCAGGACTATATCTTTCTCCATTTCTGTAACAACACTGTCCCCTACCCCCAAGCACGGTGGCTCATGTTAGGAGCCCAGTAAGGTTTGCCATACGTATAGGACTGGGGCTTGGGCCACCATCATTCAGGTGAGGCTGACATGAAGGTTTCAGGCTTCCAGAGCATGGCCAGTCTAGGAAAATGAGTGGTGAACACTGGCACCTTGACTACTTTTGCTGCTGGGACGTCCAGACACCCAATTTGAAGACGGTTCCTATCTGCTGAGCTCCTTCTGTGTGTCCCGTCCTGCAAGGTTAGGGACTGATTGCACCGGCCATTTAACGGATGAGAAAATCAAGGCCCAGAGGGAGTTACCGCCCCAGGTAGCAAGGAGAGGACCTGGGATTCAGAACTGGTTGCTTGACGGAAGAGTCTTTCTCTACCCCATATTTTTAACCATTACATAATGCTGGAAAGTTCAGAGGGGTGAGAATGGTAGATCCCCAGCCTCAACCTGGGTGTGAGTCTGGGAAGCTGTCCTAGCCCCAGGCCCAGCAGGAAGCACCAGGTTATGCTGGGGGAGGAACCCCAAGACACCCCTCCTGATGTCAGTGGGTTTTGGGGTAAGGGATCCAGAGTGTCCTGATGGGGCTACCTAGTGGTCTCAGGAGAACCCCAGTCCCAGCACTGTTGTCGTGTGGCTGCAGCACAGTCAGGGCTACCCGAGGGCCTGGCTCTACCAATTTACTGCCGTGCTCAGGAATTCCTTGTCCGCTCCAGATCTGGGCGTCTGGGGCACAGCTGCCTGGACTGGGAGGCACACTGGGGTTATCTTGATCTCCAGAGGAGGTGGGATCTGCTCGTGGAGTTGCCAGGGAAGGCTTTTTGTCTTGGATCTTGCTTGCTGTCTCCTTCCGGGCCCCAGATAAAGGGTCCCAAACACAGGGCCGTAAAGGTAGCCATAAAAGCAGAAGAAATGCTGGCGCAGCTGGCTTATCAAAGCTCCTCTCAGACACCAGCCAGGTTTCCCTACTTCAAGTTTATATCTCCTCCTCTGCTTTCTCTCAGAAGGTGTCTCGTAAACAGCTAAGAGGGTCATTTATAAATGTCTCCTGCCTTCCCCGCTCAGCACAGACGCTGCCGCTTTGCTCTCTCTATTCCTCCAGGTGGTAAAGGGATGGTCCCGGCACTCCCTTCTCCCAGGCGCCCGCAGGGATGAGAAGTGGAAGCCCGAGGGGTCCCCGAATCCCCGGATAGGGGTTAGGCTCCCAAAGGTGAGTGATGATGACGTCTTTGACCCTAGTTCTGCCAACACCTCCTCTGCGACTCCCATCAAATTGATGGGGGAGGGGTCGAGCTGACCTCTGGGAAGGGGCACCTTGCCGTGGGCTGGCTTCGGTAGTCGACCCCCATCATGGAATCCATCCTATGGCATCGGAGCTGAAGGGACTTTAGAGACTGTCTTGTATAAGTCCCTCCCGATTCCAGTGAGGCCCAGGGAGGGGTGGCACTTCCCTGGGGTCTCAGAGCAGTTAGAGGTGGAGCCAGGAGCGGGATGTGGGTCTCTGCCTCCTCATCGATGTAGGGGAAGCACAGCCTTCTAACCACAGCAGCCATCATCCCTTCTGTTTGTGGACGTGTTTCAAGACGCGGAAGGCTTCGATGGCCCCCACTTTGTCTGATCGTGGCAGTGACTCTTTGGGCAGAGAGCATAATTCCCATTTTACAGATCGGTGCTGGGTGACTGGCTTGCCTGGAGCTCTGTTAACCACAACACAGCTGTGTCCTCTCTTTGCCCCTTCCATTTCATACAGAGAATGAGAATTGGAAAACCACAATCCCATCACCTGAGCTAACTTCCACTTATTCTAATATATCTCCCTCCTTGTTGAGTTTCTTCTCATTCATTTCCCAGAGGGGTTCATGGTCATTAAAACACAACCCTTAACACCCCAGTTCTCCCGTCCTAACCTCCTGTCAAGCCCCCAGCTTCATAGCCCTGAGACGAAGCAGAGGTAGTCTCCTAAGCCTTTTCCCCTTCCTCACTGGGGGTGTTTGGGTTCCTGCCAGCTGGGGGGCTTGTGAGTGGGCTTGGGTGAAGCCCCGCAGATGGTGAAAGGCACTGAAGACCCTGGGTCATGGCTGAGAGGCCCCCAGCTGTTGAAGGTAGGTAGGTGGGTGGGTAGGTAGGTAGGTGGGTGGGTAGGTAGGTAGGTGGGAGTGGTCCGAGGGGGTGTGAGAGGAGCCTCGGTGGTGGGAGCACGAATCTCGTCTGAGTTCCTGTCTCCCTGGTGGCAGCTCAGGGCTTGGCAAGCAGCAGGCTAATTGCACGAATTAGCCCAGCCTCAGGTGGCCAGGGTTACTGTGTCCGCCTTGGCCAGAGCTGGGCTGTCTCTGTGCTGTATACCTTTCTTTTTTTTTTTCCTTAAAAAGATTTTTAAAAAAATGCAATTTTATTTATTTATTTGTTTATTTATTTTTGGCTGCGTTGGGTCTCTGTTGCTGCACGCGGGCTTTCTTTAATTGCGACGAATGGGGGCCATTCTTCGTTGCGGTGCCCGGGCTTCTCGTTGTGGTGGCCTCTCTTGTTGCGGAGCACGGGCTCTAGGCACGCGGGCTTCAGTAGTTGTGGCACGTGGGCTCAGTAGTTGTGGCTCGTGGGCTCTAGAGCGCAGGCTCAGTAGCTGTGGTGCACGGGCACAGCTGCTCCGCGGCACGTGGGATCTTCCCGGACCAGGGCTCGAACCCGTGTCCCCTGCACTGGCAGGCGGATTCCCAACCACTGCGCCACCAGGGAAGCCCTGTGCTGTATCCCTTTCTGTGAAAAGGTAGCTGTGTATTATGTCACATCTGTGTGGAACCCACCCCAGTCAGGTCAGGGTGTCTCCACGTTGGTTGCTCCTCAACACAGCAGCACTTGGAGGGTTTTGCTCTCTGCTCGTCCATCTTTTGTGCAGCACTGGGAGCTGATTCTGCATTTCTGCTCTTCCTGGGTTATCACTGTCCAGAGCGGGTTCCTTCATGTGGCCCGATTTGATACATGAGCAGTCCTCTGAAAATAGGGACTCCACGTTTCAGGAGACGAGGTACTTCCTTTGTTCAGGAGAAAACAGAGGCTTCCCGTGCTTGGGTGACTGCTGGGGTGGCACAGAGGGCTGGCAGCAGTGCCAGGGCTCTAATCCTGGCCTCAGTGTCTCTTCTTTCCCCTTGTTTCTTGTTCTTTCCTGGTAAGACTTGCTGAGTGTTTAGGGGAATGGGCAGCATGCAGCCTGCCGCGGTGGAGACCCTTGTGAGGCCTGGGGGAGGCCCGGGAGCAGGGGTAGGGGCCCTTGTGTCTGCCTGGTGCCTGTAATATATTTGAATTATCTCCGCAGATGAGCCCTGATTTAGCAAACAGTCTAGAGTAAACCTCGGCTGGAAGACAAATACAATTGACACTGGGCTTGAGTGGTTCAAAGGTTATTGACACAAAACTGTCGGCTTTGTTTAGCCAAGGGACTGTATTTATGACGGGTGATATGGCAGTGCCATCCATAACTTGCCAGCAGCGAGGCTGACGTCGGACCAGAGACAGCCTATTTACACTGAGCCTGGAGCTTAGTTTCTCTGCTGGGAAATGCAAAGGCAATTTGATTCTTGGCCAAGTTGCTTTATGGGTTGCCGTCTTAGGTCTGGTGTCATAATTTGGGTCATCAGTTAACCTTGTTGGAGATGGACAGCATTACTGAAGAGAATTGTTTCCTGGGTGTGTGCAGCGGGGTGAGCTGGGGTAGAAGGGGTCTCTGGGGCTCGTTGGAAGGACCAGATCAACGGGTTTCACTTTGACCCCTAATTTAAGGCCCACATACACAGGAGTAGCTACTCTGAGTCCCTGGGTCCTTGATTACTTCCTGTGTCTCCTGGATGCTGTGGTTAGGAACTGCTGCTAAGTGTTGCACTGAACAGATGCTTTTGTCTGCAGTGTTAGACAAGCAAGCGTTACAGACACAAACTTCCTTGAAGAGAAATGATCCCAGGAATGAGCAAACTGTGGATGGAAGGAGCCGTGGCCAGAGCTGGCAGAGGAATGTGTGGGGAGGCTTTTTGGAAAGGAGGAGGCAGTCTGTATCAAGAGCCTGAACATATGCTTCTCTTGTGACCCATTCATTCCACTGCTGGCAATCCATCCTGAGGAGATCAGCATAGATGTGGACAAAGATTCATGTGCCTAGGTGTTTACTGTAGTGTTTTTTTATAACAGCGCAAAAGGGGAAATTACTTCAACAATAGGGGATTTCTTTGGCATAGTAATAAAATGGAATACTGTACATTGATTCAAATTGATGCATGTAAAGAATTTTTAATGTTTGTCAGAATGATTCTAGGTAGAGGAAGGGAACATTTTATAAGTTGTAAAGTGTGTTTTCTGTTGTGTAAAACAGTCTGCAAAGGAGGGAGATATATTAGAATAAGTGGAAGTTAGCTCAGGTGATGGGATTGTGGTTTTCCAATTCTCATCTCTTCCTGGAATATATTGACAGGAGGTTAGGACGGGAGGACTGGGGTGTTAAGGGTTGTGTTTTAATGACCATGAACCCCTCTGGGAAATGAATGAGAAGAAACTCAACAAGGAGGGAGATATATTAGAATAAGTGGAAGTTAGCTCAGGTGATGGGATTGTGGTTTTCCAATTCTCATCTCTTCCTGGAATATATTTTAAATTTCTACTAGGGGTATGTATTACTTTTCATCCTCAAGGACAGTTCCTAAAGGAATAAACAAAAATCCAAGTTCTCACCCCTTCAGTGATTCCTGCTCTTCTCCAGGCCTCAGTTTCCCTGGGTGTAAAAGGACACCGGGCTGCTCTTGTTCTGCCCTGCCTCGGGTCCTGGGCTGGGAGGAGTGACCCTCTGGACAGCTTTGGCAGCCTGCCCGTGATCACCATGTCCTGGGTCTGATGGGTCACCTAATTTTAGTGCCTGCTGGGGAAGCTGCCTAAGTGTGGTCCCAGCCTCCGGGCAGAACATCACAACCTGTATTTAGGAAGAAATGTACTAGCCAGGATAAGCTGGGCTGAGTGGAAAGGAAGGGGGCACCTAGAAGGGGGGAGGGAGAAGTAAGAGCCACAGGCCCTAAGTGCTGAAAAGTCAGTTCTCTGGAATTCCAGAAGCCAGCCTGCCATAGGTTTTTCCAATGTATGGCTAAAACTTGTCTCTCAGCCAGTTCCATCTGTCAGCTGGGGACTTGCATGGAGACGTGAACATTTCCCCAAAAGGTCTTGGCTGAGGGCCCCTTCTGATAGCAGGCAGCTGTGGGCACCGTGTCCTTAACCAGAATAGCTGGGAGTGTGGGGTCTCTGGGGGTGTGAACTTGAGAACATCTCTACCAGGAAGAAAGTTCAAGGGCAAATGGAGAGCAGGGCTCAGGTGATGAGTGAAGACAGGGCTGCCATGACCTCCTCCCTGGTCTGCTGTCTTCAGTCTTGTGTCACCGGCTTTGCAAATCAAGCCATTTTTCTAAACCCACCTCTGATTTGTCACTTCTCCTCTGACATGGCCCTGTAGAGCCTGGAATAAAGCCAAGACCCCTGAGTATGGCATTCAAGACCTTTCCCCAACTTGGCCTCAACTTATTTTTCTGCTTGTAAACTTCCTGCTCTGGCTAAACTATGTCCTGTCACTTCTCTATCCTTGAACACACTGTAAATCCTCACTTCCCTTGGGCTGGAATGCCCTTCACCTACTCTGCCTCATTTTAGTGCTAGCTAGTTATGGAGCACCTGCTTCGGACAGGGTAAGATTCAACTGATAAACTCCTATTCATCCTTGAAAGCCCAAATGTCTTATCGTCTGATATGCCTGCACCAGCATGATTTCCCAGGTCACTCTTTCTCCACTGATGATGATGTCTTATGTTTCATATTCTTAGAGTGTTGTATCTGCTTTTCCCACTGGGCCTTGGTAACTTTCCTTTGTATTCCTGGCACAAGGTTTAATTCTCTGTAAATAGCTGTTGAGTATTGTCATACAGAGAAAAACCATTAGTGAATGCCAACAAAGCAAGTGGGAGAATCTATTCCCTGGAGTTGTAAGGGTATGGAATAATTAAAGCAAATAGTGTCGGCTCATACCTACCAAGCACGTACCGTGTACCAGGCACTGTACTGAGTGCTTACCATGTATTAGCCCATTGAATCCTCCCACAATCTAAGAGATAGGTGTGGTTACCCCTTCATCTTACAGATGAGGAAACTGAGGCACGGGAAAGGTAAATCACTCGTTCAGGGTCATACAGCCAGTAAGCAGCCAAGCTAGGATTTGGACCTATGCAGACAGGCTCTCAAGCTCTACATGCTTGCTTCCTGCGTGGCCTCACAGCCCTGAGAAAGCCTTGGAAGAGGCAATATGATCAAAGATGACTGAGGGGGTGGGAAACTTTTCCTCTTAGAATTGTAAATGACATCTGTGGAGGAATCCTTTTAAGGGATGAAAGCAGTTTTTAAAAAGACATTAATCTCCTCACTCACTTCCTTCTGATGGCTGGAGATGAGTGACAAGCCTCGTAATTGAAGATGGTGGTGCTGATAATTCAGCGGTAGCCTGGGGAGGGATGTCTCCGGCTGTGAATCACTGCACACTACACAGATCCGAGTGTCTCTCTGATGGTATCTCCCAGGACCTTGGAGCCTCTTGCTGGCGCATAAAGACACACATGCATGTGAAGGCCTGAGTTGAGCTGGTTATCAGGATGCCCAGATGCAGCTTCCAGGCCCAGGGAAGTTTTCTGGGGAGCAACTGCTGCAGCAGGCAGGAGAATGGAGTGCCTACTGTGCATGGGCACTGTGCCAGGGGCTGGACAGAGAATGCCTGGTGCATAGTAGGTGTTTGATAGATGTCTGTTGAATGGGAGCATGGAAAGATGAGGGTAGGAGCCTCAGACACTTAGACCAAACCCACACGAACCCCCCACCTCTGCCCAGTGCTTTCCTCATTGCTCCTCACAGTGGCTTAGAGGGTGCAAGCAGCTCTGAGCTCATGGGGGATCCTTTGCTCAGGATGGTGCTGGGTGGGTGTGGGGACCTAGGGGAGACCTTTCTGTTGTAAATGCCCGTGACCCCATGCTTGTGCTACTGTATTTGGATCCCCTACCCTGAGCTGAACCTGTGGGCTGAAAGAGCATGCTTTGACAGCAGTCAGATAGGCAGGCAGCAGAGAACAGAGAGGAAGCTGAGGAAGGGCTTACAGACACACAGACACTGGGGTGCCCCTGACCTGCACCCCACCCCATTCATTGGCTTTGGTGGCCGATGCCTGGTAGGTGTTGCTAGCACCTCGGACAGGTCCAGCCCTGAGCTGGGCAGGATCTGAGGAGAGGAGATGAGTGAGAGCCTCTTCACTCCACTCCTCCCCCAAACACTTCCAGTGTGGGTGTTGAGGGGCCCTAGAAAGTGTGGATCTCAGAGGTGTGCTATGGGCAGTGTGCTGAGAGGCTAAGGAGGTGATCTGGGGCTACTGTGTGTGTGTGTGTGTGTGTGTGTGTGTGTGTGTGTGTGTGTGTGTAGGTAGGTAGGAAGTATTCAGTCATTCAATTATCCATTCAAAAGTGCCGGTCACCATGTTTGATTCTGGGGTTCCGAGGTGGGAACAAAACTGACATGGTCCCCGCTGTCATGGAGCTCACAGCCTATAGAGTGGGACAGATGTGATTCCCACAATCACACCGATAGATGCAAAAGTACTGATGCTGCTGGGGGAGGTGAGGCACGAGGGGAGGGGACTCCAGGCTGAGTTTTGTCACTGGCTTGTGACTTTTTCCTGCATGCCACCATATTTATACTTTTTCTCTATATGAAGACCCCTTTGTTGAAGTGAACTCTTGCTTGTACACGACTGTAGAACAGCTGGGGACATTTCTGATCCCTATTCACCTGCCCTTCAGGCCGTCCCCACCCCCCTCCCCAGGGGCCTCAGGAGTCTGGGAAACACAGTTTGTATGTCACTGCTCTAGGCCTTGGGGAGCTAGAGAAAGTCTTGCAGCAGGGCAGTGAGGTGTTGAAATTGCTGTTTCAGGAAGATGCACGTGATCAGGGTGCATCTCACTCAGGGTGATCTGAGATTAACTGTGCCCATGATGAGAGGCTGGGTGGTCCAGACCCCTGTGGAAGGATGACTGGGCCCGGGCCCATGCCAGATACGAGGAGACTGAGCTGGCTGATGGGAGAAGGTTCTGCTGTGGAGCACGGGCCTGTCGGGGCCCCTAGGGAAGGGGTGGGAGGCCGGGGCTACCTGTGGGCTTGGACTGCTCTAAGCATAGGCTTAGGTGCTTACTCAGAGAGCAGGCTGCAGCAGCCACAGAGCTGAGCTCTTTCAGCAGCTTCCCATGGGGAGGCCCTTCTGTCGAGAAGCATGAGGAGGTGGAAGGGCAGGGCGGCTGAGGGCTCTGGGGCAGTGTTAGTTTTCTATTGTTGCTGTAATACATTACAACAGATTCAGGGGCTTAAAGCAACACAAATTTATCTTCTTACAGTTCTGTAAATCAGAGGCTGACAAGGTCTCACTGTGTTAAGATCAAGGTGTTGGCAGGGCTGTGCTCCATCTGGAGGCTCTAGGGGACAGTCTGTGTTCCTGCCTTTTCCAGCTTCCAGAGGCTGCTTGCATTTCTCGGCTCGTGGCCCCTTCCTCCACCTTCAAAGCCAGCAACACTGCATTTCTCTGACAGTCCTTTCATCATCACTCTTCTCTCTCACCACAGCTGGGAGGTGCTCCCCACTTTTAAGGACTGGTGTCATTAGATTGGGTCCCACCAGGCAATTCAGGATAATTTCCCCATTTCAAGACCGTTGAACTTAATCACATTTGCAGAAGCCCCCCTTTGCCATGTACTTTACATAACGGAAGGTTCTGGGGATTAGGATATGGGCGTCTTTGGGGCAGGTGGCGGGGTCGGGTGGGGGGGGCTTTCATCACTGTGCCCACCACAGAGTCCCAGGGATCTCCATAGCCAGAAACAAAGGACTGTGGGTTTCTCTTTGGCTTCCAAGGTGGAGGTCCCCACAAGACTTGCAACCATGGAAACTGTGCTAACCAGAAATGGGTGTGGAGAAGCCTCTTCTCAGGTGGCCACCTTACTATGCCTCACCTGCCTCCCCCATGCCCGGACCCTGGTGTCTGCAGTTCCCTAAACGTGCCAAGCTCCCTCTTGCTTCTGGAAGCCCCTCTCCCTTCCATCCTACCCTCACCCCAAACTGGTGAAAACCTGCTTGTCCCCGGTTAACCCCCTGGAAGGCCTCCCTGCCCCCTTGCCTGCCCTCCGCTGCTTCTGGCTGGGTTAGGTGGCTCCCATGCCCCCCTCGCTGTGGCCTCAAGGCCTGAGCTTGTCTTCGCCTTCTGCATCTGACTGTGAGCTTCTGAAGGTGGAGCAGGACTGTTCCATCTCTGAGGCCAGCCTGGGGTCTGGCCCTGAGACTGTGAACATGACCCTTGTGAAAGAAATGAGTAAAAGAATGATTCAGCTGAGGGGAAAGAAAGGCCTGGAATGAGGCCAGGGTGTCTGGAATGACGATGGGGGAATGTAGATGGGTCCCCCCAGCTGCCCAGGGCAGGGCCAATGGCTGTTTCACAAGTGGTCCTTCCAGATGCATGAGGCTGGGCACCCATATCTGAGTGGGGGAGAAGCATAGGTGCTCCATAGGTTCTCCTTATCCCACCCCTAGATACCAATAGGCTCCATTGACCTCTGGATACTTCTTTCTCCAGGAATGGACAATGATCTTCTCTGTGAGTCATCACTCGGGGAGACATTGCTAAGGGGTGACGGAGATTCCTCCAGTGCAGAGGATGGGCTGGGGGAACCACCTCCCACCCCCGCCGACAACCCCGGTCCAAGTGGCCTTCTTAGCAATGCCGTGTCGAGCCATATTGGAACCTAAGGCAAAGGAAAAATCAGCAGTACTGATCTTGTATTTACTTAGAGTATTGGTATTATATTCATCATGGATTTTGGCCTTAATTTATTTTTCTTGACCTTAATTTTGATTTTTAAAAATATTGCATGGAGGAGATTGATTCAAGATGGTGGAGTAGGGCTTCCCTGGTGGCGCAGTGGTTGAGAGTCCGCCTGCCAATGCAGGGGACACGGGTTCGTGCCCCGGTCCGGGAAGATCCCACACGCCGTGCAGCGGCTGGGCCTGTGAGCCATGGCCGCTGAGCCTGTGCGTCCGGAGCCTGTGCTCCGCAACGGGAGCGGTCACAACAGTGAGAGGCCAGCGTACCGCAAAAAAACAAAACAAAACAAAACAAAAAAAAGGTGGTGGAGTAGAAGGACGTGCGCTCACTCCCTCTTGTGAGAGCACCGGAATCACAACTAACTGCTAAACAATCATCGACGGGAAGACATTGGAACTCACCAAAAAAGATACCCCACATCCAAAGACAAAGAAGCCACAATGAGACGGAAGGAGGGGCGCAATCACAACAAAATCAAATCCCATAACTGCTGGGTGGGTGACTCACAAACTGGAGAACACTCATACCACAGAAGTCCACCCACTGGAGTGAAGGTTCAGAGCCCCACGTCAGACTTCCCAACCTGGGGGTCCGGCAACGGGAGGAGGAATTCCTAGAGAATCAGACTTTGAAGGCTGGCGGGATTTGATTGCAGGACTTCAACAGGACTGGGGGAAACAGAGACTCCACTCTTGGAGCGCAGCACAAAGTAGTGTGCGCACTGGGACCCAGGGGAAGGAGCAGTGACTCCATAGGAGACTGAACCAGACCTTCCTGCTAGTGCTGGAGGGTCTCCTGCAGAGGCAGGGGGTGGCTGTGGTTCTCTGTGGGGACAAGGACACTGGCAGCAGAAGTTCTGGGAAGTACTCCTTGGTGTGAGCCCTCCGGGAATCTGCCATTAGCCCCACCAATGACCCAGGTAGGCTCCAGTGCTGGGTTGCCTTAGGCCAAACAACCAACAGGGAGGGAACCCAGCCCCACCCATTAGCAGACAAGCGGATTAAAGTGTTACTGAGCTCTGCCCACCAGAGCAACACCCAGCTGTACCCACCGCCAGTCCCTCCCATCAGGAAGCTTGCACAAGCCTCTTAGATAGCCTCATCCACCAGAGGGCAGACAGCAGAAGCAAGAACTACAGTTCTGCAGCCTGTGGAACGAAGACCATGTTCACAGAAAGACAGACAAAATGAAAAGGCAGAGGACTATGTACCAGATGAAGGAACAAGATAAAACCCCAGAAAAACAACTAAATGAAAAATATTGCATGGAAACATTGTTAATCTTGATTGCTGAGTTTTTTGGGGCCTGCTTACATTTTGTGCCCCTAAAAGTTTGGGCCTCACTCACCTCCCACTAGTCCTGGCCCTGCTTCTAGGACAGGACCCTGGGGTTCTCCCTGTCCCCGGGAGCTCACTCTGGCCTCTAGTCCTCTCTTCTGAGGAAGAAGGTGACAGTGAGCCGGGTGCTCAGGAGAGAAGGGGCTGGTGCCATGGCCATCTTGGGTTTTTAGGATCTGCCACAGCTACCAGCAGGTGCGAGTATGGGCTAAGCCGAGGAGGCCCTGCCGGCAGGGCTTTCTCCTGGGTCTGCCCCAGCCCAGCCCTGAGCAAATCCTCCCCCAACCTCGTGGGGTTGGAGGCCCAGCCCCTGGAATGTCCGGCTGCCCAGACTAAAGATGTCATCCTCCTGGGATGTGTGAGAGGCCCAGGGGCATGGGGTGCTGCGGCTGAGGACAGGAGAGGAGGGTCTCGGAGGCTGGGTCCCCAGCAGCCAGCCCCGGCAGCTGGGTGTGTATCTTGGTGGCGGAGGAACCGTGTCATGCAGGCTGTCTGACTGTAAGCCGTGTTGGCAGGGCCTGGGCTCCCAGGCCTGATGCTCAGCATGCTGTCAGCACTCAGCAAATAATAAATAATAATAATATCTCCAGCATGTGGGGAGAGCCCAAGGAGAGAAGGAACACAGGGAACATGTGTTCTCTCTCATGGCGGGGGCTGGGAAGCCAAAGTCTGTTCAGTGCCTCTCTTTGAGCGGGATTTGTGGGGAGCCATCCTCACGCCCCCCACGGCTTAGCATGGGAGGAGGGTGAGCAAGCAGCTGGGCTGCACTGGGACCTGGGAGCTCAGGGAGACTTCTCTGGAGGGTCTCCCTGAATTGCCCTTTGTAAAGAGCCCAGACTGTCCTCAGATGTCCTCTGGGATTTAGAGATGATCAGACTTGGGTTTAAATCCTGGATCTACCACTTCAGACAAGTCACTTAACCTCTCAGGGCCTCCTTGGTTTTCTCACTTGTAAAATGGGAAAATCAAATCCCATAACTGCTGGGTGGGTGACTCACAAACTGGAGAACACTCATACCACAGAAGTCCACCCACTGGAGTGAAGGTTCAGAGCCCCACGTCAGACTTCCCAACCTGGGGGTCCGGCAACGGGAGGAGGAATTCCTAGAGAATCAGACTTTGAAGGCTGGCGGGATTTGATTGCAGGACTTCAACAGGACTGGGGGAAACAGAGACTCCACTCTTGGAGCGCAGCACAAAGTAGTGTGCGCACTGGGACCCAGGGGAAGGAGCAGTGACTCCATAGGAGACTGAACCAGACCTTCCTGCTAGTGCTGGAGGGTCTCCTGCAGAGGCAGGGGGTGGCTGTGGTTCTCTGTGGGGACAAGGACACTGGCAGCAGAAGTTCTGGGAAGTACTCCTTGGTGTGAGCCCTCCGGGAATCTGCCATTAGCCCCACCAATGACCCAGGTAGGCTCCAGTGCTGGGTTGCCTTAGGCCAAACAACCAACAGGGAGGGAACCCAGCCCCACCCATTAGCAGACAAGCGGATTAAAGTGTTACTGAGCTCTGCCCACCAGAGCAACACCCAGCTGTACCCACCGCCAGTCCCTCCCATCAGGAAGCTTGCACAAGCCTCTTAGATAGCCTCATCCACCAGAGGGCAGACAGCAGAAGCAAGAACTACAGTTCTGCAGCCTGTGGAACGAAGACCATGTTCACAGAAAGACAGACAAAATGAAAAGGCAGAGGACTATGTACCAGATGAAGGAACAAGATAAAACCCCAGAAAAACAACTAAATGAAAAATATTGCATGGAAACATTGTTAATCTTGATTGCTGAGTTTTTTGGGGCCTGCTTACATTTTGTGCCCCTAAAAGTTTGGGCCTCACTCACCTCCCACTAGTCCTGGCCCTGCTTCTAGGACAGGACCCTGGGGTTCTCCCTGTCCCCGGGAGCTCACTCTGGCCTCTAGTCCTCTCTTCTGAGGAAGAAGGTGACAGTGAGCCGGGTGCTCAGGAGAGAAGGGGCTGGTGCCATGGCCATCTTGGGTTTTTAGGATCTGCCACAGCTACCAGCAGGTGCGAGTATGGGCTAAGCCGAGGAGGCCCTGCCGGCAGGGCTTTCTCCTGGGTCTGCCCCAGCCCAGCCCTGAGCAAATCCTCCCCCAACCTCGTGGGGTTGGAGGCCCAGCCCCTGGAATGTCCGGCTGCCCAGACTAAAGATGTCATCCTCCTGGGATGTGTGAGAGGCCCAGGGGCATGGGGTGCTGCGGCTGAGGACAGGAGAGGAGGGTCTCGGAGGCTGGGTCCCCAGCAGCCAGCCCCGGCAGCTGGGTGTGTATCTTGGTGGCGGAGGAACCGTGTCATGCAGGCTGTCTGACTGTAAGCCGTGTTGGCAGGGCCTGGGCTCCCAGGCCTGATGCTCAGCATGCTGTCAGCACTCAGCAAATAATAAATAATAATAATATCTCCAGCATGTGGGGAGAGCCCAAGGAGAGAAGGAACACAGGGAACATGTGTTCTCTCTCATGGCGGGGGCTGGGAAGCCAAAGTCTGTTCAGTGCCTCTCTTTGAGCGGGATTTGTGGGGAGCCATCCTCACGCCCCCCACGGCTTAGCATGGGAGGAGGGTGAGCAAGCAGCTGGGCTGCACTGGGACCTGGGAGCTCAGGGAGACTTCTCTGGAGGGTCTCCCTGAATTGCCCTTTGTAAAGAGCCCAGACTGTCCTCAGATGTCCTCTGGGATTTAGAGATGATCAGACTTGGGTTTAAATCCTGGATCTACCACTTCAGACAAGTCACTTAACCTCTCAGGGCCTCCTTGGTTTTCTCACTTGTAAAATGGGACGGTTACAGCAACCGTTAGGTGGGGATGGCGAGAGCGAGAGTGGCTACAAAGTGCTTACATGGGGACGGCAACGGATCAGTGGGGAGCGTTGTTGGTGTTCTAGCTCAGTCGGCCGTGTCTCTGGTCCTCAGTGTGAGGCCTGAGTTCGGTCCCATGGGGGGAGACCTGGGGACCCTGGGAATTGCGGGGCTGAGTGGGTGGTGGGGAGGATGCTACAGACCCTGTGTCTGCGGCAGGTTGCTCCAGTGCGCGAGCACCCGTTACTGTTTGTTGGCAGATTGCGAGCTTTCGTGGGGCAGGGGCTGGAGGTCGAGTGCTTGGTGTTGAAGCCTGTTGGGGACTGGGTGGCAGGGATGAAGTCCCCGCGGCAGCCCCTGCACGTGGGGCTCAAGCCGACGTCTTGAGTTGCAGCTCCCCGGGGTCTGGGAAAGCTGAGTTGGGCTGAGTCAGTGGGTCTGGAGAAGGCCCTGGGCACAGACCCCCACGACCCCCATTGTCTCCGTGGCCTGCTTCCGCAGGAGGTGGGGAGGCGCTGGAGGCTCGCCGTAGGAGTGGGAGGAAGCGGGCTGCCGCATTTCTCCACCTGCTCAGGCCTCTCCCAGAGGGTGCCTCGCCGCGCCCCGCATCTGCCCATCTGCCGTCCGGCTGCTGCACCGGATGAGGGAGTCTCAGGGAGCAGGCATCCAATGGCCCGCCCAGCCTCCAGGTGGGCACCCCGGGGCCTCTCCAGGGCCCTTGTGGGACCTCTTCTCCCAAACAAGGCGTCGTCCTCCTTACCGCAGACTCCTGCCTCCTGCCCTGAGTGAGGGCTCCTTCCAGGTGGCCCCGCGAGGCCCAGCCACGTCCCCCTTGGCCTGGCTCAGTGTGGTGCCGCAGGGGACGGGCCACTCTTCAAATCCTTTTGTTTAATTTTTCTCACTCAGAATCTGCTTGTTCCAACACCCTGCAATGACACGGGTGTTAACTGAACACCAGGGACTATAATTATAGGGGTTGAGAGACAAGAATCTCCTGTTGGTGTAGCCGCTGCAGGCGGGAGCACCACCTGACCTGTCCCCGGGGAGGAGCTGCTCCAACCTGACTTGTGTCTGAGGAGCTGCTGTGTTCGTTCACGCCCTTCACCCTCCAGCTTGTCTGTCTGTGGCCCCGCGGGGATTCCTCCCCTGTAGGTCCCCACGGCCTCGCGGTGGGGCCGACGCGTGGATGTTATCGGGTCGGGCCGGGCAGCTTGTGTGGCCTTGTTGATGGGCTGGTGAGGCTGCTGGGCTGGGAAGGGGCAGCGCTCGACCACGTGGGTGCTGAGGAGGCCGGGTGGGCACCCTGGGGCCACAGCTAGCGAGCAGGACTTTACCTGGGATAAGTGCGAAGTGCTGTGTTTAGGTTCAGGAGATCAGTTTTTGAATTCTGTCCGCCTGGGACAGACTAGGCTCAGCAGCAGAGATTCTGGCTACAAAGCTGGTGTCAACTTGTGTCACATTTTATGGTTGCTTAATCAACACCTCTGAAGGCCACCTCTAAACTCATGAATAGACGTTTAGTGTCCTGATTGGTTGAGGGGACAGTGGGTCCTCCTGGGGGTGGTGTCTCATTGTAAGAGGCCTGGGCAGCCTGGCGCCGTGAGGAGATGGGCACCTCGCTGTATGGGGATGCTCTGGGATCTGGGGAAAGGATGCTTACCTGTGTTCAGGTGTGTGAAGGGCACACGTGAGGAGGAAGCAGCAGGTCGCAGGGCTTGGCTCTGGAGAGGAAGGTTTGGGCTCAGCATTCATTCTGGTGACCCAGAATGGAGAGGGTTGGGTTGTCAGGGATGGAGTCCCCATTCATTGGGGTCCCTGGTAGGCAGAGGTAGAGTGGCTGCTGTTGACATGTGGAGAGAACAACTCCTGCCTGGGGAGGGCAGAGCCTCAGGCTGAGTCTCATTCCCTGACCGTGAGGTCTCTAGCCCTGAGGCTAAGCTTGGCTCTGCCACTAACTGGTACCCACTCTCCGGGTTTGTTTCTTCCCTTCTCTGTGCCTCTGTGCTCCTGCCTGGGACAGAAGTAAGGTCCTGATTTCCCTTGGCTTTGTCCCATGCATGGTGTCAGGGGGATGTGGGCAGTGGGGTGCTGACGGGGGCACTGGCAGCTTTCATGGACACACTGGGCCACAGAGCCATGGAGGTCAGGGTTTGTGGATGGAACGCTTTCTCCTAAGACTTGTGGTTTCCCAGTGAGACCTTGGGATGCTGTGGCCTTGGGAACACGACGGTCCATCATGAGTCTGTACCGTCGGGGCTGGCGTCGGAACCCAGGACTGGGAGAGCTGTCAGAGGCCGTGGGGTCGGGGAGGAGGAAGCCCTCATCAGGTCTTCTCTTGGCCGAGATCCCATGAGCGCTGGCGTTGGCTGAGCGCATAGTAGGCCTTTTCTCGCTTCGCATGTTCGGTGGGCTCTACCAGTGGCATAGCCCTCTCTGCTGACAGGTGAGCCTAACTTCTGGGAGCCAAAGATGGGCTTGCTGAGCGTCCCCAGGCTTCTGGGCTTGCTCCGGGACCAGAGGATGGGGTCTGGGGAGGAAGGATAAACTGGAGCTCCCAGGGAGCATCAAAGGGCTGTTGCGAGGTTTATTGGGGCCTTTACTGTCCTAGTTTTCATCATTTATACCTGTTGATTCTAGGAGTTCCCATTAAACATGTAATAAATATAAAAATATTTTACAGGCCAGTGAAAATTCCACAGCAAAAATAACTCTATAAAGGGGGATTTTGCCCTGCTCTGCCCATTGCCGAATTCTGTGTGGCATTCCTCTGAGCCTGTTGGCTGGCAGCAGGGCGATGAGGTGGCTGGGTTTCCTGGTCCTGGGGGCTGGGGGCGTGGGCCGGGTGTTTAATTATCCCCTTTACCAGCCTGTGAATGAAGTCGCTCCTCCCTGGGCCGAGCCTGCCAGCTCTCCCAGGTGGTGGTGGGTGAGAGTGGGCTGGAGTGGAGCATGGGTCCTAGGTTGGGCCGTGGCAGTCTGGGGAGCCGAGGGGAGGAGGAAGGGAGCCAGTTAAAGCTGTTCTCCTGCCACCTCCCTGCCCTCCTAGACAGTTTGAGATGCTGCCAAGGGGATAGGTGGAAAGGGTGGGGCTGAGAAGGCAGTGTAGAGCAGCGGTTAGGAGCAAGGGCTCTGGGGTCAGACTGCCTGGGTTCCAATCCCATTTCTACCACCTAGTAGCTGTGTGAGCTTGGGCAGATGACTTGCCCTCTCTGTGCCTCAGTTTTCTCCTTTGTAAAATCCTATCTCACATGATTATTGTGAGGCACGTGCCTGGTCATAGGAAGGACCCAATAAAAGACCATAATTAGTATCCTTATGCTCGATAATTATAATTATTTTTAATAAAGAACAAGGCATTCACAGTTTTAAACTTGGAAAATTAGATGTAAGGAGGAGGATGCCTGCTGCTTCTGTCAGACCAGCACTACAGTTCAGTAGCCACTAGCCACCTGATGGTCACTGAGCACTTGAGATGTAGCTGGTCCAAGTTGAGATGTACAGTGAGACATACCCAGACTTCCAAATACTTGGTGTGAAAAAAAGGCTCTAAAATATCTCATTAATAATTTAAAAATATTGATTATATGTTGACTTGGTACGCTCTGTATCTTGGGTTAAATGAGATATATTATTTAATTTCACCTGTTTCTTTTTACTTTTTTTTTTAAACGTGGCTAGTAGGAAATGTAAAATTACATATGTGGCTTGTATTGGTGGCCTGTGTTGTATTTCAGTTGGACAGCTCTGCCTTTCTCTGGGCTGGGCAGGCCTGAAGCCCCTGGACTCTCATGTCCCATCCCAGTCCAGCCACCCTTGTTCTAGAAAGGGAGCCACAAGCTACAGAGGGCAGTGACGTCCCTGAAGTCACCACTGTTTGGGGTCAAAGCTGCTTCACAACTCAAGTCGCTTTGGAAGGCAGCTATGCTCGGAGCTGTGCTCACCACTGTGCTACCAATGCGCACAGCTCAAGACACTTTGGATCTCGGAGAGATGGTGATTGTTTGCCTTGCTCCTTCCTTCTTCTGGTTGTTGGGAAAATTAGATCCAGGGAGTTCTGACAAATGTGTGTTTGCAGCTTTGTTTTTTTTTTTTATTTTTTAAATGTCGGTTCATTGGTTTGTTTATTTATTTATTTTTGGCTATGTTGGGTCTTTGTTTCTGTGCGAGGGCTCTCTCCAGTTGCGGCGAGCGGGGGCCACTCTTCATCGCGGTGCGCGGGTCTCTGACTATCGTGGCCTCTCTTGTTGCGGAGCACAGGCTCCTGACGTGCAGGCTCAGTAGTTGTGCCTCATGGGCCCAGTTGCTCCGCGGCATGTGGGATCTTCCCGGACCAGGGCTCGAACCTGTGTCCCCTGCATCGGCAGGCAGATTCTCAACCACTGCGCCCCCAGGGAAGCCCTGCAGCTTTGTTAAATGACATCTGTGGTGTTTGGTGAATTCCAGGCATGTTTAGGGGCACACAGCTGCATGATGGGGACTGAGAGAAAGACGCAGGTGGTTCATTGGCCTGATGGAGCACAGATGGACTGGTGCTGCCTCTTGGAGGTGCCCTGCCTCCCTGAGAGCCCACTGCTGCTTGGATACGAGGCAGGGTAGTCGGAGAGAAGTTTCTGAGTAGTGGTGAGACCCCGCATTTACTGCACACTGACACATGCTAGGCCTGTAAGGTTTTCTAAACCTCACAACAGCCCCAAAAGAGCTTGGGACGAGAGCATCTCCTCTTTAGAGAGGAGGAAACGGAGAGCTAGTAGGTGGCGGACTTAAAATTTAGATCTCAATCTGTTTAGTTTTAAGGCTTGTGCTTGGATCTCAGCTCATGCTAACCTACCATCTGTCTCGCCCACTCACCTGCTGAGGGCCCTTTGCCCTTCTGGTCCTCAT
The DNA here is from genome assembly GCF_002837175.3 of Physeter macrocephalus. NCBI lineage: Eukaryota > Metazoa > Chordata > Mammalia > Artiodactyla > Physeteridae > Physeter > Physeter macrocephalus. The sequence continues at coordinate 131,636,667 of NC_041221.1, forward strand.
GGCTACAGTGAGGGAAGGGCTGGCCTAGGTGGTCCAGGTGGCCTTGGTGGCCTTGGTACAGACGCTGGAGTCAGGGTGTTGCCACTTCTTGGCTGTGTGACTCAGGGTAATTCACTTCACCTCTCTGAGCCTTGTCTTCTTTCTTTGTAAAATGAGGGTAATACTAATACCTGCCTTCTAGCGCTAGCTAAATGAAATGATGTGCTCCTGGCACATAGCAAGCACTCAATAAATAGTTGTGGCACAGTGATGATGCTGATGTCAGCAATTTGGCGAGGACCGTATAACATGGACAGCCTCTTAAAAAATGGTCTTCAGAGTGGAAACAGATTAGAATTTTCTTTGAATTCACTTTAGAAGTGTGTCTCATGTTTGCTCTTGTCCCATCAGGTGGAGGGACCACATGGTCCAGAGTCATCCTCAAGAGACTGGCCAGTGGGGCCTGAGGGTTGTTTCTGAGCATGGCTGTGGCCTCACCATCATTCCCAGTGCTTGCTGAGCCTTGGCTCTGAATGCTCTGGGTGGCTGGTCACTCTTCTTCTCTCCCCAGTTTCTCTGCTGGGCTCCTGCGTCCATTCTGCGCTGCTATGAAGAGCTGGGGCAGGACTGGAGCCTTCACTCCTGCAGCTCTGCTCAGGGGGCCTGGCCTCAGTTGGTGCCCAGGCCACCAGGGGCTGCAGAGAAATGTCCCTGTAGTCGGGATGCTGACTGGGTGGGTCTCAAGGTCTTTGCTACTTGTCACCTCCTTTGATATGATCTACTGCCCTGGGGGAGGGGATGAAGAGTGGCTGTTGCCCCACTTTGTAGATGAGGAAACTGAGGCCTGGGGTATGACTGTTTCTGGGGTCAGCTGGGAAACTCAGGACCTTTCCTTTAGGACAGCTGCTTCCTGGCTGGGTAGAGGGACTCAGGGACATGCTTGGATGCTGCTCTAACTCAGGACAACCCCACCTTGGGACTGTGGATTCTTTTCCCACCAGCCTTGGCCCCTTCTGTTGAAGTCCCCCAGAACCCTGGTCCTGCTACCACTTGGACAGGGACAATTCTAGAACTCTCACATGTGACTGGGTTTCGTCCTTCTTTTCTCTGACTTCCCTGTCTCTGCCCATCCTAACCCTCAAAAGAGCCCTGTGCGGGGATTGCTTAGGATTGGGAGTGGGGTAGTGAAGAGTGGAGACAGCACCTTCAACCCCACCTGACAGTGGGGCTACGCCCCTAGGCCCAGGGGTGGGATGGAAAGGGGACTGCAGAGTGCCAGCCTCCCTGTGGCCACCCCGCGAAGGCTGGCTGTCCCAGCACAGGCCCTCCTGTGGGTAGAGTAGGGATGCTGGGATGGGGAGGCTATGTGACAGCCAGCATGCACTGGGCTGGGCATGAGCCAGGCTCTATGCTACAGCCTTTACACGCTCTCCCTTTACACACATACAGCTCGGAGAGGCAGGTGCTATTGTGATTCCCATTTTAGAGATGTGAACATTGAGGCAGGGAGGTTTGGTAACTTGTAGCAGGGAAGCTGTGGGACTGAAATTTGAAGCCAGGTGGTCTGAGCCTAGACCAGGCTCCTTATCACAGGGCTGCTTGCCTGTCTGCTGGTGAGGTGGAGGCTGCCCCACTCCTAGAAGTGCAGCTTCAGGGCTACTTTCCCCGGTGCTCCGCCCTTCCCAGGCGTGGCCAAGCCTCCCACCATCCTCTGATGCTCTACCTTTTCCTTGCCACCCAGGAAAGCAAATTGGAAAGCCAGTGATGAAAGGGATGTTATAGGAACTTCCTTAACTCTGCTCTAAATCTACAGAAACAATAAGTTGTTCCCAAATTTGGGTACTTAATCTTAGCCACAGGCTGGACACACATCCATGAGAGTCAGAGCCTACTAATAAGAAGGAGCCCCAGAGGGAGAGCTGCACGTGTATTCTGAGCAGTGTGCTATCACTCCCCTGCACTGTCTCTTCCTTTCCCTTTGAGGTGGGGCTTACAGCTGTGACCATTTCACAGGTGAGGAAACCGAGGCCCTGAGGAAGTTATTTTATTGTTGTCGTTACAGCAGGTGGAATGATGCTTTGCCATGCTCTCCAACGGATGGAGCTAATTTGGTGTTTCTGGTGTTTCCTTGGCTCTCAGCATGGCCTGGACCCCCGGCAACAGGTTGCCAGCCCAGAGCTCCCTTCCCTGCTGTGGTGTCCACCAGCAGGCCTAGCTGTGTAGACACGGGGGCAGTGAGAAGTGCTGGCTGTGTAGTCCTGGCGAGTCTCTGCCCCTTGGGCTTGGTGTACCCATCACAGCCTGAGGGGGTCTGGCTGGGGGCACCCACCAGGCACTGACCACCGGGACAGACGGTACAGGTGCAGTGCTGGGACCTCAGCAGGGCCAGGAATGCAGAGGGTCTCAGGGCTGCTGGGTTGGCGGGTACATCAAAGGCGCCATGGCGAGGGCCTCAAGTAGGGCTTAGGGGCTGAGGGGTCTTGGCCCCCTCAACATGGGGGTGCTCCCCTGCCACTGGTCCAGAGGCCCCTTGCTCAAGTCTGCAGTCTAGGCTGTGCTGCTGTTCATCCTTGAGGCCGGTGGGTGTGCAGGCCCACCAGGTTTGTAGGGGCTGCAGGACAGGGTGGATGGGACGTGTGTCAGACCCTGCATCTTCCTGGCCTAATCTGCTTCTTCATGGCAGGGCAGGGGCAAAGCTGGGAGACCCTTCCCCTTGGCAGACCCTTCCTTGACTCGTCTGTCCTGTTTTGCTCCCTTCCCTCTGCTAGCCCACGCCTTTGGAACCACCCATTTCAGTCGGAGAAACTGTGCTTCTAGTATTGTGAGTCTTGGCCATGAATCTTAACTCCCAAACTAGGCCAGATCCTAGGAAGCTGGGATCCCTGTCTTTCCCTCTACGCACGTGGGCTGGGATTGGGGGACATTCTAGAGCATTGGGGTGAAATTGTCCAAACAGAATACCTGGTCCATAGTAACAATAGCCTTTGCCAGCTCCCCTTCCTCGGGGCCGGCGCACACCTTAGCAGGAGCAGTGCTGGGGCTTGCCCTGGGATTCTCTGAGGCTCGCTGCCCGGTATCTTTAGGAGGTGATCGTGGGTTTTTCCAGATGTGGTTTGGGAGGGCCGTGACAGGGGCGGGGGTGGGGATGATTGCCTTTAGGGTGAGAGGCACCCCCATCAGGTCGTGGTCTCAGGCAGAGGTGCAGATGAGACCCCTTTAGTTCACCACGCCTGGCTCTGCCTCCGCCATCTCAGCCAGGTGGCTTACTCTGCCCAGGTGAGCGGGCCCTTGCTGCAGAGAAGATGGTAACGTGAGGTGGGTGACTGCCTCCTGGGACGGTGGCCACCGTGTAAGAAAGCCTGAGTAGGCAAGAGGATGGCAGGTGCTGGGTCCGTCTGGAGGTCTGGCTTTTTCTTGGTACTAGATGGCCTTCCTTGTCGCAAGGCACTGTGCAGTAGACTCAGAATGTCTCGCAGGTCCTGGCTGCCGAGTACCTGGCCACCTCTTCTCGCGGGGACCTCTGGAGAAGCGCTCCTCCCGGCCCTGGGTGTGGCTTGTGGCGGCCTCCACTTTCAGGACGCAGACTTGGCCTCGCTGGCCTGTGTCAGGCAGTCTTTAATCCCTCTTTTGTGTTGTCACAGGCTGACATGAGAGTTCACAAGAGAAGAGAGTACCTGGGCTATGTAATTAAGTCGCACACTTGGCACGGAGACCCAGTTTTAACGCACGTATCCCGTTTGCTGGCTTTTCCAGTCCTTTGTCCCCGGCCCAGGCCCACGGACTAATTACAAGGTGTGGGCTCTGGGACGGTTCAGTGGCCTGGCCGGCCGTGCTGAGTCGTGCCCGCTCCTGGGCGCTGCGCTGGCTGTGCTGGGGGCGGGGTCCGTGGCCCACCTGCTGGGGGCGACCTCCGTGATGGATGTGTGGATCTGCCCTGGGGAGCGGGGTGTGGGAGCCCAGGTTGGGGGGTCATCGCCGGGAGAGACGTGTGAACTCTCCCACGCACGAGCTGGTCGGGCTGGCCTGTGGGGTGGGCTGCAGCAGTCCAAGGGGAAGAAGGAGGGCAGAGCAGGGGCAGAGCTCCTGCCAGGGCACTGGGGATGTGAGGAAGTGCATCCTGGGGAGGCGGGCTCGCTGGTGGCCATGGGGTGGTTCCCAGAAGTGACCCTGCCCTGGCTGAGCCTCTCTGGGGCTTTGTGGAGGGCACTCCTTTCTTCCCAGAGGCAGGCGCAGAGGGGGTAGAGCATTGGACTCACGATCACAGCATATGGCGGGGGAAGAGCCCATCCAGCCCCTGTCATGGTGAATCCCAGGAGTCGATCGAACACAGGGAGCCTGGGTACTGTGAGCGCACGGGGCCCCAAGAGCAGCTCACCCGGCTCCTGGACTTGGTTCTGAATGAGTACTAGTTGTCACGTGCATTATACTCCACATTATACTGTCTTACTTGCCTTAGATTTTAGAATAGACTTGAGGGATGGTGTGCCTGGCTCAAGTCTCTTAAATAAAGCGTCCATAAAATTTGAATGAAATGTTTTCCTCCCAGAGCTACCCCATCAATAAGCGAGACACGTTCATGGTTGTCTCTATCGGTTGCTGAGTGTGCCTGGAGTGGGGGCAGATAAGCAGTGCTGCTTGGGAGGCCCATGACATTCTCCACTGGCATTTCGCCCCCTGAGAAGTACTGGAGTAATAACGGCTAAGACTACTGAGAACCAGACTGTGCCAGGACCTCCTGGGCTCTCGACGTTCCTTATTTTAATCCTCAGACAACATCTTGAGGTAGGGGCTATCAGGCGAGGCAGCTGAGGCACAGAGAGGGTAAGTGACATGCCTCAGATCACATAGTAAGGAAATAGTGGTCCAGGATTGGGAGGTGGGCTGTCAGTTGCCAGATGGTCTCCACAAGGCAGGGCTGAGCAACATCCTTACCTGGCTTTTCCTGGTTCCCCGAGTTCCACGGAAGCGAGCTCCAGGATGGCTGTTGGCGGCCCCACTGACAAAGGCCCAAGCAGAGACCCTTGCACGGTCTCTACACCTCTGTGCCCTGAGATCCTCGAGTAACCAGGCCCAGCTCTCCTGTCCTGTCCCCTGGCTGCCTGCCTCTTACAAACCCAGGTGCAGGAGGACAGTTCACCTATTCTGAGAAAGGCTTTAGACTAGAAACTGACTGTGCTTTAAAAGTATGAACGCGAACCTCAATCCAACAGAGAGCAGCTGGACCCTTACAGGTGCAGCGGGTACTCCTGCTTATGGCACAGCCGGCCCCTGTGCCAGGCGACACATCCACAGTGGGCAGCTGTGTGTGTGGCAGGGAAGAGCTGTCCAGGCGGAGGGCTGGCCCCACCAGGGAGCCCCCTGAGCTCTGGGCCCGCAGCCGTGAACACCTTGGCTGAAGCAGGCAGGCTCTGCCCGAGTCCCATGGTCTGGGTGGGGACTCTGGGATTCCTGAGCCAGGCAGAGGGTCTAATTCAGTTTGTGTGTCCCACGGAACCCAGCCCAGAGCTGCCTTGGGCCTCAGTAAGCACTTGTTTCTAGATGTTTATTTTGGGGTTTAATGAAAAGCAAACTAGATAATCCCTGCACTTGTATAGGGGCCAAGTTCTCAGTGCCCTTTGGTGGGCAGATCGTCTTCATCCTCACAGGGGTCCAGCGAGAGTGCCTCAACTTACACGCCCCTCACCAGCTCCTCAGACCTCTGCACCTTTGCACACGCCATTCCCTCTGCGTGGACTGCCTTCCCATCCCCGCTCCTTGACCTGGGCTGGTTATCACCTACCTGGCCTTCAGGTCTCAGCTGGGGTGTCTCTTCCTCCCAGGGCTTTCTCTGATCCCCACTGAGTCTGGATCGGGCCCCTCCCCTGGGCTCTCAAGGACCCAGTGCTCACACTGTGCAAAGCCTAAGTGGGCGGTTCCCCCCTCTAGGTGACAAGGACTGTCTCATCTTCACTGTTGGATCCCGAGTTTGTCGTGTGATTGTAAGAACAAGTGACAGTTGCAACAATAACGATCGTAAGCACTCCATAAACGTCAGCTCTGTGCCAGGCACTTTGCTCAGCGTTTGACAGATGTTTACTTCTCACATCACCCCCGGGAGGCAGGTACTCTTCTTATCTCCATTTGGCACATAAGGAAACAGTCGTGAAGTCTCTAACTTGCCCACAGTGGTACAGCTAGTAAGGACTGAGAGCTGGGATCCAAACACACGACTACTGTCCTCTTAACCACGTGCCAGGCTGCCTCCCATGGGTGACCTCTGCAGCCATTTGATCAATAACTCATCATTCAACAGAATAGTTCTGTCCACCTCTCCAGAGAAGGGCTGAGGCTCAGGGTGAAGGGGCTTGGCTAAGACCAAGTTACTGGCAGTGAGCAGCGGGGTAGCTCCAGCCCAGCCTAGACCACAAGCTCCTGAGGGCAGGAACTCAGATCCACTTTCTCCTTCTATGTGTCACCAGCTCTGGCTTGGAGTCTGGGGCATAGAAGGGGCTCATCTCTAGGGATGACAACCTGTCAGTTACATCTGTACTCCCAGCACTGGGAAGTGGGCCTCCCGATCGGGAGCCCCTGCCAAGAGGTGTTTTGGGTCAAAGGCTGTCGGATGAGTGGCCTTGGCCTTGGCAGGCAGGCAGGGGCCACGGTGCGGGGGTTTGAGGTGGAGGGAAGACCCACGCTCCTGCTTCCGGCCTTGTGCGGGGCTTTCCTTCTAGCGGGACCTGAGTTCACCTTTGTCTGAGAGCATCGATCTCTGGGAAGGCCCGTGGGGATCTGGGGCTGGAGACTTTCTTAGCAGCCCCCGGCAGGAAAGGAGGTGCCTGTCTCAGAAGGTAAGGTTTTGTTTTCCGGGTAGCCTGGAGTGAAGAGACCTTTGTGAGCTCCCCATAGGCCTGGAGGCCCCTCCCGCTGGCGGTGAGCAAACACGGGCGCTGCAGGTAGATGCGCGGTGATGTGGTCTTTTGTTGGGCACACCTGGCTCAAACATCTCGCAGGATGGGAGTGACTCTGTCAGTCCCTCTGTCCTGCATAGCAGCACGGAGTCATTTCAGACATTCTCGTCTGGGCTCTGACAGCTGTGTCAGCTTCTGGCCTCACTCAGCGGTGAAAGGCACTTTGAAAACGAGGTTTCAACCTGCAGCCTGCAGCCTTCCTGCCTGTCCGAGTCCTGCCGCCCCGGCCCCTACCGCCCCGGCCCCTGCCGCATGTCTGTCCTCTCTGCTTGCCTTAGCACCGGTGTCCAAGGCCCATCACACGTTCCTTGATAGGCCCCAGACAAAGAATAACGTCGTGTGTCATGCACTCTTTTCTCCAGAGAAGTCCAGAGCCCTCTTTAAACAGGAATTGGAAAGTTAGTGTCACCAGGTTAAATCGTTATACCAAATGCCCTACAGGGGACACTGACCACAGTCAGGTTGGATTTCCTCATCATGCACAGCGAGGTCAGCAGCAAGCCAGAAAAAGGGCAGATCAAACGTCGTTCTCGCCGGCCCTTGAGCTGAGAATTGAGAAATCTGTAATTAAGCTGTTCAATGAAATCATTTTTGATAATTCTCTTTTGTACTAATAAGTCATGTCACCTGCTGAAAACTCAAGCTTTGCTCACCTTAGGCTTATTATTATAATAATAACTGTAGAGATCACTTCCTCTTTGTAAACTAGCAGCACAGTGGCTGTTAAATAAAAAAGAGAGCTGTAATTTACTTTAAGATTCAGGGATTTTGTATGTGCAAGTAGGCTGCAATTATGAAACAAATACTATAATTATAACCGCTCTAGAAAAGTGAATGAGGCAGTAACTAGCTGAGATGTGTTTTTTGGTTAGAACATACATTATCTCAGTTCTGAGCAAACTCTGCTGGGCCTCCTGTCCCTGGGTTCTTGGGAGCTGAATCCAAGAACGATTAAAAGTCTGAAAAGCTCCATCTCCACCCGGTTTTCTGAAGGAGCAAGAGGCTGAAACTTTCATAGATGAGCAGGGGTGTCCCCTGGAAGTCAGGCAGGTGAGGGGCTGAAAGACTGGGAGCCAAAGACAGCAGGGAGGCAGTTACCTGCTCTGCCCTCCAATTGCCTCTCCTCCACCTGCGCCCCACAGGAGGGCCAGATGTGCAGCCCGCCCCCATCCCTGCTGAACTGGTTGAGTTTTGTCCTTGACAGTCAGAGCTGCCCTGCATTTGGAGCCTCCACTGGCCTCTGCCAGATCAGATCTCCTGCTGCTGACACATGCCCAGGAGAGCATGGCACCCCTTTCTTGTTTCCCCTTTTGGAATATACTCTAGAACCCACAATTAGAGCCCACAAAATGAGTTATCTTTATCCAGGGATGTGTTTTTCTAAGAGACAGTTTTAACTCCTGGTACAACTTTTTTGAGGGCATCACCGAAACATCTCAGGACTTGCTAGCTGTTTTGGGACCTCTCTGGATTCTTGGTGGGTGGTCTGACACTCAAAGGTTTCCCACAGCTGGATGGTAGGAATTCAGAAGTGTTGAACATAGACTGACATCTGACCTGCCTGGGGTAACACAGAGACAGAAGATAGGACCCGGTGTTAGAATTCATGGGTCACTTTTCTCATTATAGAACCAAATTCAGGATCACGTGGCTTTTTAAATAGATATATTGATTGGAACCAAGGTTTAAGTATTTGAGAAAAATCAGACTCCTGACAAAAGTGTGAAGTTAAAAGGACTTTGCCACCTTGATTAAGAAACAAATCAGCAAAAGCAAAATTCCTTATTAGAATGTGAGCTCTGTGAGGTTAAGGACGTGCCTGTTCTGTCTGTTCACTGCTGCTTCTCCAGCCCTTGGAACAGTATTTAGATCGTATAAATGCTTAATAAATAAGAATGAACATCCTTAAGAATAACTGGGCTTACTTTAAGTCTTCCCTGTCAGAATGAGACGTGCAGCATGGATACACATTTGTGGTTAGGGTCCAGGGTCCCGTGGAAAACACTTCCTTTGGAGGGAAAGAGAAAGGACCAAAGTGCCTGTGCTCACCAAGTGGACCTTCGAGGTCTTGTTGCCCAGGAATCGCAGAAGCAACAGCTGTTTGATTTTTAAGGGTGTTGCTTTAGTGAGAACCACGCTGCAGATTTTTGTTTAACACTTCCCAGCCTCTTTGGGTAGTGTTAGTATCAGTAGTCTAATGTTAACCTCAGCCAGAGTTTGTACCGTAGTCATGTATGTCTAAATATGTCTGTATTTATTTATGTACATAGATAGCAAAGATCAATATAGGCTGAGAATTTAAAGCATTAATTTTATAAGTATCATAGTAGATTGTGTTGTACTGTCTGCTCATCTGAGCTCATGTCAAATATGTAACTCAGTAAATATAACTCATTTTCAGGGATGCAAATGGGGCTTGCCTGTCGTTTGTTGCTCTGTAAGGCCAAGGCAGATGGGGCCTGTGAATCATACCCTTGAATCCAGGCTACGGTGTGCCTGTGCAGTTGTACCCTTCTTGCCCCATGGGACTTGTGCTCTGAGGCTGCAAATGAATATGTGTGTATTTTTCTTTTTTAAATGGACTTCTAGAGAAGAATTTCTGTTTGAGGGTTCAGTAAATGACTTGGCATTGATCGGGACAGACTAGGTCTTCTGTGGGTATGGTTGACCCTAGGTGTGGACATGGGAGTCTCTGAGAGGCTTTGAGCCAGCCTCCCTGATCCTCACATACACCAGGGGGGCAGCTTGAAGCTAGCTGGGAGCTGCTGACCCTGGGTTCTTAGGGTCTCACTACCCCATGTACCCACGGAGCAGAGTTAAGGCCCCCAACCTTCTCCCACTTTGAGGTTCTTGCTCTGGACTGGCATGGGTGCTTCCTGCAAGGGTATCTCAAGACCCTTGGCTCTCTTCTCTCCAGGGCAGACATGCTGGCAGAGGATTGGTTTCTGAACCCCCAGGCTTTGGTTGGGCCGATTGATCAGAATAAACACCAAACACATCCTATCAGTCAGTGGGACCCTTTTCCTCTCCCTCTGAATGCTAAGGATTTCATCTGCATTAATACAGCTATTGTGGGCCTGATAAATGGGAAAGAGGCACCAGCAGGCTGAAAGGTCTCGTGATGACAGAAGCTGCCTGCAGGATGCACAGCTTGGGTGGAGTGTACACAGTGAGGGTTCGGGCCCAGGTGAATCAGCGCCAGCCCGGGAAATGCAGCGGCATTGATGGATGGCCAGGGTTCTCGGATGCACCCCTGACACTATTTGCGCAAACAGGGAACTCAAATGAATGGGGTTTTCACGAGCTTATATAAGTCAGTTGGCAACGCACAGTGCCCCAGCTGTGTGGCGTGACAGGACAGGGCCTTGCGTTCCTGTTTAGAGACAGGTGACTTTAAGAACCAGTTTGCCTGTGTCAGGACTTGAAATGGTTTGCTCTGCCCTTCTGTTGCCATAACCCCCCCTTTTCTCTTTGCCTTTCTCTTTGTCAAAACTTTCTTTGCAAAGGGATTCTTATAACTGGGACAGTAGGGCTACTGTTGCTTCCAGCAGCTACCCAAGAGGTTTGCTTTTCTCTGGGACACTGACTTCCTTGAAAGACGTGTTAGGGAGGGGACAGCAGGTGTGTGTGGCTGAGTGCTCTGAGAGGTGGGGGGGGATGGGTGCAGGGTGGGGCTGGGCTGGAAACCCACCTCGGTGCATTCCTGGGATCATCTCCAGCTGTTTGTCTTGGCTCCGTGAGTGGGGTGTGGAATCCACAGGGAATAAACTCACGCTCACACAACACTCCCCCAGTGCCTGGCACGTAGTAGGCCTCTCGTATGCTCCTTCCATCAGCCTATTGTGAGGTAGGCAGGGCAGGAGTTATTGTCACGTGTAAAGATAACAGAGTCGGAGAAGGGGTGTGACCCTTGCAAGGTCCCCCGGCCTGCCAGAGCAGGACTGGCCTGGAATCCTGGTCCAGGGCATTTCAGGGCCATGCCCCTGCTGCCACCTTCCTGGCCTGGCACGTGGCCCTCTGCCCTACTGGCCTCCTGGAGACCCAGGGGCAGAGAGAGAGGGACTCCTGAGATGCGGAGCCTGTTATTTTGAGAACACATCCATGTGTGGGCAAGCCCCTTTGTCAAAGCTAGGGCATCGTCCCGTCCCTTGGTGCTTTGGAACATGCTTATAGTAATTCAAATCTGACTGCATTCCACAACTGAGTCTTTTTTTTTTTTTTTTTAATAAATCCATGCTATATTATTGCTTTATTTTACCTTGTTCAGGAAATTCCTTAAGCTCTCTTAGTTCAGAAGCAGACTGAGTGATTTATACAGCCTCAGGTTTTTGTTAGATAACAATAAGCATCTTACAGACAGGCAAATTCAGTATTATTTATTTATTTTTATTTTTTTATTTTTGGCTGTGTCGGGTCGTAGTTGCAGCACGTGGGATCTTTCGTTGCAGTGCGTGGGCTTCTCTCTAATTGTGGTGTGCGGGTTTTCTCTTCTCTAGTTGTGGCGCGGACATAATCCATATCCCCTCTATTTTTTAAAATTTAATTTTAATTTATTTATTATTTTTGACTGTGTTGGGTCTTAGTTGCGGCACGCGGGCTTCTCTCTAGTTGTGGCGCGGGCTCCAGAGCGCATGGGCTCTGTAGTTTGTGGCACGCGGGCTCTAGTTGAGGCGCGAGCTCAGTAGTTGTGGCGCACAGGCTTAGTTGCCCCGCAGCATGTGGGATCTTAGTTCCCTGACCAGGGATCGAACCTGCATTCCCTGCATTGGAAGGCTGATTCTTAACCACTGGACCACCAGGGAAGTCCCATGACTGAGTCTTTTTATCACTACTGGGATTACAGAAACCATTAGTTTTATACAGAGGCAAGAATCTCATCCAAGCCTTTGTACTAAATTTATCATTTATGTGTAAGGAAAAACTGATTTTTTCCTTATTAAAAAACAGTATATGATTATTGTGGAAAGTCAGGAAATTCAGAGGGAGAAAAATTTTTAGTGATCGCACCATCCTGGTATATAAGATGAGATCATGCTAACTACATGACATTTTGTAACCTGGATTTTCCTCTTATTTAATTGTGAATGTTTGTGACTGCCATTGGATAGTCCTGAACATCTTCTCTAGGGCTGCAGACCATCCTCTCATTGGTTGGAACCGTATTTTGTGGATGGATATGTATAGGCTGCTTTTACGTTTATGTTCTCAACAAGAGTGAACATCCTTATGGCTAAGGATGGTTAAGTCTCTGCTTACATTTATTATTCAACAAATATTTGTTGAGTGCAAGGCACATTTTTTTTGTTGTTGAGATAAATTCTTAGAAGTGGGTTTTCTGGGTTAAATCATATGAGTGCTTATTTATTTAATTATTTATTTATTTATTTATATTTATTTTTTTATGAGTGAAAAGTTTAAAGAGTGCAAGAAGGAATAGAGTGAAAACTTGAAGACCCTCAGCCTCTGCTCTCTGGAAATAACCACTGTCAACAGTTTCTAGGTATCTTTGTGTGTGTATGTGGTATCCTTTTTAATATAAATTGATTAATTACTTTTATAACAGCATGAACAGTGATTGTTCTACTTAATAATGTGTCCTGGGCAACTTCACAGCATGACATCAGCACGGCAGCTTCATGGCATAGCTGTATCAGTCTCTTATCAATGGACTTTTTTTTTTTAAATTACAGAGCATGCCTCAGTGAACATCCTTATGTCTCGGTTTAGTTGTGCAAGTACAACTGTAGGAGAAATGCTAGAAGTAGAATTGCTGCGTTGGAGAGCTAGGCCCATTTATAATTTTTACAGCTGTTGCTAAATCAATGCGCATGTTTGAAATTGTCACATGTATTGCTAATCATTTTCCAGAAAGGCTCTATCTGTTTACACTCTTACCAGCAGAGTCTAAGAATGTCTGTTTCCCAACATCTTTCACTAACTGTGGATTATCAATTTAAAAAATGTCTATTTATTAGGTAAAAAAAGAAGGGATTTAATATTAGTACATTGATTTGTATTCCTCCGTTATTAGCATGACGTCTTCCTTATAGCTGAGATAGTGCTTCAGGGCAAACTTTTTTTTTTTTAAAGGCTAAATTCATTTGCAAACTGGGTAGCTTGGGGCAAATTACATTGAACGTGAGTTTCCTTATCTGCAAAATGGGGATAATGATATCTGCCTCTCAGGGTTGCGGAGCAAACATCTTGTGAATGCTTCGTCCTGCCTTCCTTCCAGGAAGGGTCACCTTGTGCAGTCCAAGGAATGGTCCCCACTTCTACATGTAAGCCTGTGGTTTGCCTCTGCCTTTGGAAGGTCATCCTGGTAAGAGCCCTGTGCCTTTCTGGTGAGGTGCCTTCTGGTGTTGTGTTTTTACCCAGCGTTGTCATTCTTTCAAGTCGTCAGCTCCTCCAATCACCTCCACACCCTCCCCGGCCTCCCCGCTCCTCTGGTGCCTGAGGCCCCAGGATCACTTTAGCTTTGGCTCGTTTTGAAGGGAGGTGGGGACATGAGCGACCTTGTGGTGGGCAAGTCTTAGGACCACTTTCTGAAAACAGGATAGGGCTTTGCTGAGCGCCTACCAGGCACCGGGCACTGTGCTGGCTACTTAATGTGGCTTATTCCAATGACTCCTTCTGGAAGGCCTGCCATGAGGACGTTATTATCTTCGTTCACAGAGGTTTAGAGTGATCACGGACTTTCCCAGAGTCACACAGCTAGTTGGCAGCGGAGCCCAGAGCCTGTGCTCCTTCAGTCACTGTACGCTGCTGAGGACCAGTGGGTCCCCAGCTTATGCCTATTAGCAGTCTGGAACCCCACCACCAGGGGAGCTCTGTTAGTCAAGACTGGAAGGATGCTTGGGCCTCATGCAGTCTGCAAAGGACAGGTCCCAGGCAAGGGACAGAACTCCCCCACTTAACTGCAATGGTGACCATCACCCCAACCTCACTAGGTCCAGGCCAGCTAGGTCCCTCCTCAGGTCCCAGCCAAGTGTTCCAAAGTGGGCCTCTGGGGTGCAGTCATGTGGTGCCAGGGAGATAGAGTCCTGCTCCCAACGGGACAGACACTTCAGGGGCAGCACAGCCTGCCAGCGACTGTGGCCAAGGCTCCCAGCTCAGGAAGCAGGGAGAGGGATCCACTCACAGGCTCCCAGCTTTCTGGAGTGGTCCCTCCCTAGCCCGTGTTGACTGGGCCACAGACTTCTATATTCTCTGGATGATATTTTATTTCTAAAAATGAAAACAAGTTTGAATGAATTATTTTAGTATTTATTTTTTCTTATTTCTAAATATTTGATTTTTTCTGCTGATGCTCAGTATAAAAAGTCCAAACAATAGAGTACATAACATATTTAGGTGTTCAATAAATACTTGAAGAACAAATGAATGTAATATAGAAAGTGTAAGTTGCCTTGATCTCTCTCCCAGAAACAACCATTGTCAGTAGCTGGTTAAATGAAGTTCAACATTTTTTCTAGTATATATTATATATACTTGTTATTTACACAGAATGGACTCATATGACACATATTGTTCCGCATTCATTTGGTAACATCTTGGGCATCTTTCTACATCATCTGCGCAGAAAGCTCCATCTCCTTGCAGATATCTGCTTTGTGTTTCGCTGTATGGATGGCTTACAATTTATTTAAGTCCTTTATTGATGAACATTGGGATGTTTCCAACTTTTCATTTTTTCAAACAATGTTGCAAATGGTAAATATTTTGAATGGTCTCTGAAATGAATAGAAAAATTCTGGAGCATGTTAACTCTCTACTAGAAATTATTGATCACCTGCTTTTCAGAAGCCTATGCTGATCCAGCCACTCGGAATTCAGTCCCTTTCTCCTGGGTCTCACTGCCCATGACTTGCTTCTTTACCCTCTACTTGTTCCACAGCCTGGCATGGCTAGGTGTCTGAGCTGTCAACAGTTGCAAGCTCGCTGCTTTCTCTATCTTTCTTTTCCTTTTTTGGTGGTGGTGGTGGAATTTATTTTTGCTTTTAAAATTTAGTTTTCATTTGTTACTGAAGTTCAGCATGAATTAAATACTTACACAACACTTGTTATGAAAAAGAAGCTCCCCTTACCCTACATACTCATCTGTCCTCATTTCCACTTCCTAGGGACAACCAATTTCAACCTTTTATCTGATTTTTTTGGGTATTGACTTCTGTAACTCTACCAAACACGTTTGTATTGCTACTTTAACTTTTTTCAGTTTTAAGCTTTGTCTATTGACTTCTCACTGTGGAAGGCAAGCATTTATACTTCTTGTTCACTTGTTACACACGTGTCCTCTCATAGTGCCCCACATGCTCCCAAGAGAGTTACATTGTATGTTTGATAGATCAGCATTCAGTGTTTACACTATTTGGCCTATGTCATATGAAACTATGAGTATTTTCCTTTGGCTGCACAATGTTTTGTGTTTCACCACAATTAATAATTGTTGTTTTTATTTGTGTAATTTTCTATGCATTCATCACTATTTTGTCTGTACACTATACCCTAGTTATGTAAATCTCCTTAGTATATTCAGACACGTAAGTATTTTACGAGGTTCATCTCCCCGAGAAAGTCTCCCCGGAAGCCTTCTGACTTGCCGTGGTCTGGACTGGCTCTCCTCTGTGTTTGGTATACATCCTGAGCTTTTCCTTCACCATCAGCATGGGAATTGGTTGCACTTCTCTTCTAAGTAGGATTTCCTGTCTCTCGTATCCCATGCCTTTGGCAGAGCACAGTCTCTGTGGCTTCCTGGTAAAGGGTGTGGTGGAGGTAAGGTTTTTTAAACCTTGTACATGTTACAAACTCTTTATTTTCCCTTCACACTTAGCTTGATAGTTTGGCTGGGTATAGAACTCTAATTTGGAAATAATTTTCCTTAAGAATTTTGAAGCCTTTGCCCATTGCCTTTTAGCTTCTGAGGTTGCTGTTGAAAATTCTGATGCCATTTTGGTGCTCCACATCTTTCATGTGAAACCTGTTGCTATTTCCTCTCTAGATGCTTCTAGGAACCTTTTTAAAAAAATTTATTTATTTATTTATGGCTGCGTTGGTTCTTTGTTGCTGTGTGCAGGTTTTCTCTAGTTGCAGTGAGCGGGGGCTACTCTTTGTTGCAGTGTGCGGGCTTCTCATTGAGGTGGCTTCTCTTGTTGCAGAGCACGGGCTCTAGGCGCGCAGTCTTCAGTAGTTGTGGCATGTGGGCTCAGTAGTCATGGCTCGCGGACTCTAGAGTGCAGGCTCAGCAGTTGTGGCGCACGGGCTTAGTTGCTCCGCGGCATGTGGGATCTTCCTGGACCAGAGCTCGAACCCGTGTCCCCTGCATTGGCAGGCGGATTCTTAACCACTGCGCTCCCAGGGAAGTCCCAGAACTTCTTTTTTGTAAAAAAAAAAAAAGTTATTTATTTATTTATTTGGTGTTGGGTTTTTGTTGTGGCACGTGGGATCTTCGTTGCTGCGTGCGGGATCTGCATTGCGGCATGCGGGATCTTTAGTTGCGGCATGTGGGATCTTTTTTTTTTTAGTTGTGGCATGCGGAATCTTTAGTTGAGGCATGCAGGGTCTTTAGTTGCGGCATGTGGGATCTGGTTCCCTGACCAGGGATCGAATCTGGGCCCCCTGCATTGGGAGTGTGGAGTCTTAGCCATTGGACCACCAGGGGAGTCCCTAGGAACTTTTGGTTCCCAGTGATTTGAAATTGATATTTGTTGTGATTTTTGGTATGCTTCTATTTCCTTTCATCTGCTGGATGCTCAGTGGGCTACTCAATCTAGAAACTTTTGTCCTTTACTTTTAGGAAATCTATGAGAATTATTTATTTTATGATACCTTCCTATCCTTTCTATTTTCTGATTCTTTTTTTTTTTTTTGATCTCTTATGTTGTCAGTTGCAGAAATAGCTTCTTCCTTGTATCCATGTCCCTTGCCATGTAACTTTGTGGTTCTTGCTTCTCTGATTCTGGGCTGAGACATATGGTTTACTTTGGGCCAGTGGGATGATGGTAATCATGATACAGGCAAAGGACTGAAAGCCATTTGTGGGACTGAGATTGCGTGCTTTTGCTTGCTGCCATCACCATGAGAAGAACACACCCAGGTTAGCCACTGGTTCCAGGAGGAGGATGAGAGACATGTGGAGCAGAGCCAACCCTCAGCCAACATCAGCAACCATCCCAGATGCATGAGCAATAAATGCTTATTCTTGTGTGCTACTGAGGTATCACAGTTGTTTATTATTGAGCGTTGTTGTGGTGATAACTGATACATCTGATTATTTAGATGCTGAACCTCTTAGCTTAGCCCTTTACTTTTCTTTTTACTGTTCTTTCTGGGAGATTCTCTCAACAATATCTCTCATCCCTTCTACTGAGTTTTTCATTTCTGCTGTCATATTTTTAATTTCCAAGAACTCTTTGGTTCTCTGCATGCTGTTGCTTTGTTGCATCCTATTCTGTTTCATGGAAGCATCATTTCTTATTGCCTTAACTCTTATTCTTTAAAGTTTTACTCTCCTTGCATTGTCTCTTTCCTCCAAGTTGCTTTTTTATTCTGTTTATTTCATCCTCTATCTTTTCTTTTAAAATAAATCTATTTATTTATGTATTTATTTTTGGCTGCGTTGGGTCTTCGTTGCTGTGTGAGGGCTTTTCTCTAGTTGTGGTGAGCAGGAGCTACTCTTCGTTGTGGTACACGGGCTTCTCATTGCGGTGGCTTCCCTTGTTGTGGAGCACGGGCTCTAGGTGCGTGGGCTTCAGTAGTTGTGGTGTGCAGGCTCAATAGTTGTGGTTCGTGGGGTGTAGAGTGCAGGCTCAGTAGTTGTGGTGCACGGGCTTAGTTGCTCCGCGGCATGTGGGATCTTCCCGGACCAGGGCTCGAACCCGTGTCCCCTGCATTGGCAGGTGGATTCTTAACCACTGCGCCACCAGGGAAGTCCCTGTCCTCTATCTTTGATAGCAGAGAATTTCCTCTCATGTCTCATAATCCTTGCCTGTCCACTCATATTCACTAAAAAGCTGGTTGGAAGCTGTGTACACGTGTTGTTCACAGAACAGCAGTCCTTTTGTAGAACTTCTGACTCTTTTCTCTAGAGCTAGAGGGATGACCCAGGGAAGCCACCTCCACTCTGCAGCTTTGTGGATGTCTGCCAGGCTCCCAGCATTCTGGGAATCTGATGGGAGAAGAAGGGAAGGGGTCTCAACATTCAGACTGTAAACTGTCACTTAATTCCTCTGTTTTTGGTATGGTACTCCTGCTTTCACCCTTGCTTGGTGTCCCTAAGCCAGAGTCCCTGTGCTAAACCCTTCACAGAAAAGAATCCGCCCGTCTTCTGCCAGCAAGGAAAGTGCAGTCACCTGGCTGCAGGGAGTTGGAGAGGGGATCTGTACACCCAAAAGCGGGTTATAAGGGTTTTCAGCCAGCCGTCCTGCTCTCAGCCCTACCTTTCACAGGCCCCTGGTGTCTCTAATTCCTCAGGCTTTGTATAATTCTAGGGTGAACATCAGTTAGCTTTTTGGCTTTCTTCACTGCTGACGTAGGATTTAGTTTACTTAGGTCTGTGAAGTCAGTTCCCCTCATCCATCTGCTTTCTAGTTTCCAGAATTGTGTTGCTGTCGTTTCTTCTCTTGTTCTTCCTGTCCACGGGGATGTAGGCCTGTTTTTTCTTACATAGTGCTTTATTGGAATGGAATATCGTTATCACCTCTTTGATAATACATAATTGTTATAAAAATTTAAAGCAATCCAAAGTCAGCGAAACTCCCTCATAGTCTGCCTTCTCCATCCATAGCTGCTCAAGTATTTATCCTTCCAGTAGTTTTGCCTTTGTGAATTATGTGCGTGTGTATGCCAAAATACTCACACGTATAAACACACACACACACACACACACACACTTCACATATACATGAAACCATGCTATACTGTACTATTCTGTGACCCGTCCTTCCCCCCCTTACTAGATCTTGGACATCTCTCACTCATAAATTAGGAGCTACTGCTTTCTCTTTACCAAGCTGCATCGTGTCTGTTATACTATAACATATAAATCCAGGCCCTTATTAATGGACGGTTAGAATGTTTCCAATTTTTTGTTACTGTAAAGAGAGCTGCTCTGAATATCAGTGTACCCAGATCTTTGCGTGCCTGTCTTTTTGTCTCCTTAGGTATTTCCTTGAAATGAATTGCCAAATGGACATGCACTGATAAGATACTGACAGATAGTGCCAGATTGCCCTCCAGAGGCATGTGCAATTTATACTCCGTTCCTAGATAAGTGAGGGACTTTTTTCCTTGCCTCTTTACCTGCTTCTGTCTTATCACCCTTTAATTGTTGCCAGTAGGTTGGGTGAAAAGGGTATCTTATTGCTGCTTTGATTTGCATTTCTTTGAAGAGTAAGGCTGACCCTTTCTGTGTGTCGTGGCCATTGTGTGAACTGCTTGCTTTCTGTGTGGTGTTTTATTTTCTCTTCTGAAGGAAGTCCTCAGAGCCCAGTTCATCCCCAGTTTTGCTACCTGGACGTCATGGGTTCCCGGGGTCCAGAGGCCGGCAGGCTGTGTGGTGGTGGGAAGAGGCACAGTGCTGGTGGGGCGGTGGTCCAGAGAGCAGTGTGCCCTCCCCAGGTTCTCCCCTCTCCCGCAACAAAAGCACTTCATTGGAGATGGGCACAGCCTTGTCCCCCATCAGCACAGGCCTGCCGCTGACAGGTCCCCGGGGCAGCGTGACCCTCTGGGCTGCTTGACTCATGGGGCTGCTCTGCACAGGGCCCGGTTAGCAGCCAAGTCCTGGGTGGTGATTCTGGCACCGGTCTGAGGTTTGGCATTCGCCAGGGTTTACATTCCACAAAGACGGTTACCTTTTCTTTTCTTTTTTTAACCTTTAAGAAATTGTGAAATGCAACACATATAGAAAATGTTCAGTTTAATAAATGATTACAAAGCAAACAGCCGTGTACACCTCCCTGGGAGACAGTCGACTTTTAACAACACTGTGGTATCTGGAGCTGGTGCCTTGCCCCTCGACTGTTGGGCTGTCCGTTCCCCTCCGGCCCACCCCAGGTCTCGGGGCCAGGGCGCGGCTGCCCCTGGTCGTCGGAGGACCACTCAGGTGTGGCAGCTCTGGAGTCGGGCGCTGGAGTCTGGCTGGTGGGGGGAGGATGGGTCTGTGACTTGTGTTTCCTCTCTCAGCTCCCCATCACTGACCTGTGTCCTGACAGACTCAGGGAACATTCAGACCTCAGGAGTTTGGGTGGAACCCAGGGAGCAAGGGGAGTCCAGAGATCCCGACTGTGAAGCCCTGGGCAGGCCTGAAGGCCAGGTCTGGCTGGCTCGGGGTTGGGGGTCTAGCCACGAAGCATTGACCCTCCGCGGCGGAGCCTGGCCCTCCTGCCTAACCTGACAGGGAGAAAGGCCGGGTAGTGTAGCCTCCCTCTCACTGGGGAGGCTTTGGAGGGGATTGCCCTCCATGTGAGAGATTGTCCTCCTGGGTTGGACTGGGAAGGAAGATTGGCACTGCGTGCTTGGTACTCTGGGACATTCCTGTCCCTGGCGGCCGCCTTCCCTTTGCTGTACCAGCCCTGTGGTTCTTCTCTAGATGGGATGTCTTCCCCCGATGGCCAGCCCCCAAGTTGAAGGCCCATGTCTATTAAAGCGCAGCCCTTACACACGGGAGATGGGCCTCGGCCCACTTACCTGCCTCTACTTCTTTCCCTCTCGGCCGCCCCCTCCCCTGTTCAGCCCACATGGAGCTTCCCACTGTCTTCCAGGCACCGGGTGGCAGTGAGGGGCAGGACAGACTCCGTCCCTGCCCTGTGGGGCTAATGGTCCAGTGCGGCGCTGTCCTGTAGACTTGTCTGTGATGGAGTGTTCCCTCTGGCGCTGGGTGGTGCAGGGAGGAGATGGAGAGAAGGAAATGGGAACCTCAGGGCTGTTGGGGGCACGGGGCTTGGCATGGAGCAGTGCTGGCCGGGGAAGGCTTCCTGCACAAACTAGTCCTGATGGCAAGCCCAGCAGAGGGGCCAGGAAGTGAGATCAAGGTGGCGGGAACGGCACATGCAAAGGTGTGGTGAGCAGGGGTGGTCGGCACTGCTGAATGGAAGGAAGGGCAGCACCGCAGGGGGGAGTGTGAGGGAGGACCCAGGAGAGGGGGGGCGTGGACACTGGGAGAGGCGGACAGGGGTTGGGGGAGAACCGGTGAGTCACACAGAGGGCTTTACCTGCACGGGCATTTGGTTACGGACCTGACGGGCAGATCTGCATTTTAAGAAGAGCGCCCCAGGCCGCTGTGGGGAAGGAGAAGGGTCTGGAAGGAGAAACCAGTTAGGAAGCTGCTGTGGTCATCCTGGCGGGAGGCAATGGCAGCAGTGGGAGGGAAAGAACTG
The DNA here is from genome assembly GCF_002837175.3 of Physeter macrocephalus. NCBI lineage: Eukaryota > Metazoa > Chordata > Mammalia > Artiodactyla > Physeteridae > Physeter > Physeter macrocephalus. Next base: position 131,657,968 of record NC_041221.1, read on the forward strand.
GAGGCGGAATCGGCAGGACTTGCTGATGGAGTGGATGCTGGGGGTGGGGGAAGGAGGGGACGTGAGCTTGACTCCCTCAAGCTTCTTGCTTGACTCCCTCAAGCTTCTTGCTTGACAACATGGCTGAGGAGGAGCCAGCCCTGGAGCTGGGCAGTCCTGCTGGAGGAGCAGGTGTGGAGGGGAAAATGTTGAGTTCCATTTGGGTGAGCTGGGCTTGAGGTTCCTGAGGGCCACCCAGTAGGCCTTTGGATGGAGGAGTCTGGAGCTAGTGGAGACTTCTGGGCTGGGGACAGAACTGAGAGCGTCACTGGCCTGGGTTCCACCATCATGTGTCTGCTCATCTCTGGTTCTGCCCCCTAAGCTGTCGTTCTCAAGGTGCCCTGGACCAGCCCAGCCTGGGGAAAGTGTGGTCCTGACCAGGGTGTGGCCGTAGCTCACTGATGTCTACTTGGGATGCGTCTGTGTGGGCGCCTGTGTGTACCTGTGTGTAGTGGGGGCTTTTGCATACAAATTAGGGTGAAGGGGGCTGGGGGTAGAGGAGGGAGGAGCAAGGAGGTGCAAAGTGCAACTTGTCTCGGAAAGATGAATTTTGCTCTGCGGGGTTAGTCTCTCCTCATGGATGCCAGCTGATCCTGGAGGCTCTGGGCATTGGCTGATGGGAGAAGAGTTGTGTCAGCCCCTACACTCTGCCTCCTGGCTGCATTGTGTGACAGACTCATTTTCTTGGGGATTATGCTCTGACCACCAGCCTGTGGGTTGCCTAATTATACCAGTGTCCCTGGGGGACCAGAGCCTTGGCATACAAACTGAAATTCAGTACATGCCAAACCCAATTGGAGCTCTTTAGGTATGGATGGTGTTCTTGGGCCCTATAGGGTGTGTTCCCACTTAGCTATCCCCCACTGCCAGCCCCTCCTCCTTGCCAATCTGTAGGAAGTCTGGACTTGGCTCCTACTTTTGGTAGGGAAGGCATGCATTTGGTATTCAGAGGTACAGAAACTGGCCATGTGATACCAGGCTAGCATGTTTCTATTGAGTCTCTTGGATGGGACTCTGGGCTAAGATTTTAGACTCATTTTGTCCTGATCTTTAGCAGTGACAGCTGGAGAGTCCACATTGATGGTGAGGACCCAGCCCACAGCGGGAGCTGTAGGGGGATCAATAATTTTGGTCCGTGGCCTTATGCTGGGCAACCAGCCAGCGCCCCTGACTTGGCCGGGTACATAGTAGAGTCAGACGCATGAACACGGCTGTCTCAGGAAATCTAGCCCCAGGGTCAGGTTTGCTTAGGATGCTTGTGGTTTCCTCTCTCTGCATCCATAACCCAGGTCTATAGACTCTGCCTCTATACTTTCTCCCAGATGTGTCTACTTCTCTCCCCCTGAGCCACTGCCACTGCTCTAGTTCAAGCCTTCATCATCTCTCACAAATCTCTACTTTCTCTGATCCGGCTGAACCTCCTTGGCAGCTGGACCTGATCCTGTGACTCTTATCTTTGACCTCTTTGGCGATTCTGTTTCTTTTACCTAGAATGTTCCCATCCCTCTACTTCACTCCTCTCTGCATGGCCAATTTCTGGGCATTCAATGCCTGGCATGTATTGACTATTCATATGTTTCTCAAATGAATAAATACAATTAATGTGAATTGAATTCTTTTGCTCTTGACTGTCATTTCATAAGGAAGTCTTCTCTTACTTCCCTTCTTATTTTATGGTGCACCCACACTCTGTGTTAGTAAGTGTAAATATGTGTTCATTTGGCCAGACTCTGTATCCCGGGGTTGTGGGGAACAGCATCTGTCACATGCTGCATGTTGGCAAATATTGTTGAATTAAGTTGAGTAATGTTATCTTTCCATACTGAGAAAAACCAGTGAACCTCTATTAGAGCCTTCTTATCAAACACTTTTCCTGATATTTGGATTCTTCTGATGGTGAGATTTTGTGTTTTGATTTTCAGTCTCTGGTTTCATGGAGAAGGTGGCTTGTGAACCTAGAGGATGGGAAGGTTTGATCCTGAGAAGATAAAGTAGAGAAGGTCATTTCAGGCAGAGAGAAAGTCTTGAGCTAATGTGAGAAGGTGAGATGTATTCTTCTTCAACTCAACCCATACGTCATCATCCCAGTATCCAATTTGATGGCTCTAAACTGTCAGTTGTCTGACTTCAAACTTCTTTCTTGAGCTTAGGTCCCTCTGAATGTGACCTGGCTCCCCACCTTCATTTTCTGCTACTTCTTGCCTCCGACTTTGCTTGGATTACTGCCCTTGCCCAGGATGCTGTTTCTCAGGGCACATGTCTTGAAAGCCTGAACCTTTCCACCTTCCATTGGGATCGTGATTTTTAGCACCTGCACATTTTGCATCTTTTGTACTGTTCCTCAGCTGCATGTATCTTGCAATTCAAGCGACTTCATGCTCCATCCGTCCACACAATGTCCTCTAGTTGTTTGTTTATTTGTGAGTCTAACAAACAACTAAAGTCCTTGTTGCTGCCAGGGTCTATGGAGGAGTCGAGTGCATAAGACCTAGTCTCTGACCCCGTAAGTTTCATGGTCTACCTGAGGAGTGGAGACATGGGAGGAATGGCTCCTCATGGTGTTATACAGGTCAGAAAGGGAGCAATTGACCATGGCTTCTAGCTGGGAGCATCGAGCAGGGCTTCATGGAGCGGGGAGCCTATGGGTTGAGTCATGGCATATGAGGAAGGGATTTGGTCCTATAAAGTTGGGGTAGAGAAGACTTCCAGGTGGGACAGTCTTGAGCAAATTTAAGAAGACAGGAGAGTAGGGGCGTGTAGAGGGCGTGTGGGTGTTCAGCTGATGCATGGAAGTGAGATAGGAGACTATGTCTGGAAAAGTAGTCAGGGTCTGGGTCTTGAGGGAATGGAAGAACTCCCTCTGGGGATGGAGAACACTTGCTGGTATTGAGCAGTGTGGTGTGTTGCTAATTTTGATAAGTCGACATAAAAAAGTTAAAGAAAGGTGATCAGGGGCCATAAGGAAGATAGTTTGGGGTGGAGAGAAGTGACAGTGGGGGGCCAGGCAGAGATGTTTTGGTGTTGAGGAGAGTGGCACTGAGGGCCCCCGGCACCTGGTGACCCCTGCCTGGGTCTCAGGAATCACAGATGGAATGAAATTGTGGGAGCTGTACCCAGTGACTTCAAAGGAGCCAGCGGAGTGTTGCAGACTATGGGGTCTCCCGAGAAGAGGAGAGGGTGTCACCCCATCTACCCAGGCTGGGATCAGGCTTCCCGGTTTTACTTTAGACACTTTTGTATCATTTGAAATTTTTACAAAAAATACATACCTACCAATTAAAATGATGAACACTTTGTTCTAACTCAGAACAAGAAAGGACAGGATGCCTGAAGTAATCTGAGCGATGATGGGATCCAGGGAGCTGACCTCTATGAAATAGTTTTGAACTGTAGGGGGTCAAGGGTATCTGGTTGCAGGGTGAGATGAGGTGTCTTTAGAAAACCACTGCACCCGGTCAGTGCCTGGTTGGAAAAGGGGTGTCAGGTTATGATACAAGACAAACTGTCATCATGGATTAAAACACTTCTGCAATCCAAGAGTAACAGTCATTTCTTGGAACATTTGCTAATCTTTAAAAAATTTTACCAATGTGAAACAGATCAACTGCTTGAGACTGGCTTCTTAAAGGTTAGGTATTCATTTGTGTATTCACTTAACTGATATTTAATTGATTCATGGAACTGATCTACTGATAGTAACCCCCGCAGAACCAGAAGGCAAGGTAAAGAAGGTGGGTCCCCAAGAAAGTGGGAGCTAAAAAGTTTCACATTTTAACCCATGTGGATTAAGATGCTGTAGTTCCTGGGAGTTTGAAAAGCATCTTGAAGTGCAGGTTTATTCTTATGTTTATTATTGTCAGATTAATGTGAAAAACACTAAAAAAATGCCACTTATAAAGGAAAAGTCACAGTTGTCTGGCGTTTTATGGAGACCCCCACCTTTTACGGGGGCTGCACATCTTGGGCTCACGTATACAGAGGAGGAAGAGGCGGGAGGTCGGACCAAAGATGTGAGGTGGGAGGGGCAGGGGAGAAACCAGCAGGCATTGTCCTCTGACTGTGATGCCATCGTAAAATCCGGGGTGCTGGTGAAGCATGCAGGTTGGATGCCCACCTCCAGAGATTCACATCCGGAAACCTGGTCTGGAGCCCCGCAGTCCACAGGTTTAACCAGTTGTCCATCCGGGAGGTTCTGAGGAGGAGCCGTGACCCAGAGAAGGCAGCCCCAGTCTTGCACTTTCCAAAGATGCCTAGTGGGGCATGAGTCTCTTCTGTTTCAGGGCCACACTGGATTCGTCCACTTGGGAGGATGGAGCTTTCAGACCCCACCATCCAATCCCACCATCATTCCTTCAGCTTTGTGTGTTCTAGGTGTCAAATTCCAGAGGCCTGGGAGTCAAAGGCAGGCTTGTGAGGGCCAGACAGCCGGCCGTGGACATGCTGTGGGCTCTGCAGGGCAGAATGGCTCCTAGAGGGGGAGGCCTTGAAGGGCTGCGAAAATCCTGGGATCCAAGAGGCACTGAGCAGGGAGGAGTGAGACTGTTCTCAGTTCCAGATGAGCGGCAGAGGTCCCGTGCTGCCTCAGGACTCTGCAGGGGGCTGTGGCTCCACACACCCGTTACCCTTCGTTTATTCCGGACCTTGACCGAAGGGTACGTTGGAAGGTTCTGATACCCTGTAACAGAACAAGTGCTGATGTGAGAGTTGGAGGGGGTTAAGAAAACGTTTTATCAGCCGTCTCAGGTACAGAGGGGTAAACCAAGCCTAGAGAGGAGAGATGACCCATGGGGAACTGAAAGGAAAATGGGCTATGAAATCAGACAGAAATGGGTCCTTGTCCACCTCTGCCATCCCATCTGGATGACCTTGAACAGATTATGGGGCCTCTCTATGCCTCACTCCTCTCCTCTGTATGATGGAATAATAATACTCACACCTTAGGCTTTGTTATCAGGATTCAGCATGACTTTTTTCAGAGCTTGGCACCCAGTAGGCATTACTGTTGTTGATGCCCAGAGCCTGGGTCAGTGGTGGCTAGACTGGGACAGGCTCCCCGACCCCCAGTCTAGTGTTCTGGTCTGTGGCCTGCTGCTGCTGGGGCCCCCTGATGCTCTCAGCCTGGTCAGGCCCTTGCTCCAGTGATCTCAGTTGGGATTGGGATGTGGGGCAGTGAGCGGGCTCTGTTTGCTAACTTTGTATATTGCTTAATAAGGAAAACATGGCTTGTCCTGGCAATCAGTGGATCCGGCCATATATGGGGAAAAGGAGTAACTTGGATGTGGTCAAGGACGCAATTCTGAGTTCTTATTTAAAACAAAATCAAAGACAATATGGAATTGCCACTCTTCTTTTTCCAGTTCGGTTATGGAGTGATTTCTGGTTATAAATAGGCAACATCTTGCAGGGTGAGCTTTAGAAATAGCTGCGAACTGTTTGGGGAGCAAATCCTTTCCATACTTGAAAGAACTTGGCATAGAGCAAGAGTCCCCATGCATGGAGAGAAAGCACTGTTTTTCAGGCATGCAGAGCAGATTGAGGCCTTCTGTGGCCCAGCCATCCCCAGACTGAACACCAGGCCCCGTGGGCTGGGACAGGTTGTGGTGACAGCTTCTCATCAATTCTAAATCTGGGACCTTTCTGGCCTCTCTGCAGTGGGGCACCCACTCTGTTGCCTGCAACTGTCTGCTTCTTGGTGTCTGCATCACCTCCATTCCTTAGCCATCACTTACTCATTCGTTCATTGACTCACTCAAGCACCTATGGAGCGCTCACCCTGCCAGGCAGTGCTCCTGACTTCCTCCTGCTCCTTTTTCCTCCTCCCTGGTGGCTTTGCTCTTCTGGCTGCTTCTGGTTCATGGCTATTGCCCTGGGCTCTGTCCTTGGTCCTTTTCTTTTCTCCCTCTGTGCACTCTCCTGTCTCCTCTTGGCCTATTTTCACAGCATTGTGGTTAAGAGGGACCAGTCTGCCTGGGGCCAATCCTGGCTCTAAAATTTCCAAGCTGTGTGACCTTTAACAAGTCACTCAACTTCTCTGAGACATAGTTTCCTCACCTGTAAACTGGGGGTGATAATGGTGATTTCTTCTAGGGTGGTTATGAGGGCCAACTGAGTTAATCTCTATAAATCTCCTTGAACACTGCCCAACAGCAGGTCAGTGCTCAGAAAGCTTAGGCACTGCCCTTGTTTGCTGATGACACCCAGTTCTCTCACTAGACGCCGTCTTTGCCCTGACCACCATTCCTGACAGGAACGAGTCACGCTGAGCTCCTACTGTGTGCCATCACGTGCCTGGCACTCAGCAGGGGATGTGGCATTGAGGAAGACGTAGTCTAGGACATGACCAGCCACTGCAGTGTGTGTCCTGCCAGGTAGCTGGTGCTCTGCACCCCCACACTCAGGCTGACGGTCTTTGTCCACACCCTCTTTCCAGGTCTGCTGCCTCTTCCATGGACAGTACCCTCATGGGGGTTAATTAGGCCAAGGGCATGAGAAAGAGACAAGAAACGTCCAGGTTTCCAGCCTGGGTGGAGGAGGCTGCTGCCCATTCTGCTTCTGAAGTATTTCTTGATTCTTTATCTCCTCTCCATGGCCACGGCCCCTGCCTGGGTCTGGTCTCACCACGGTTCCGCTACCCCTGTGATCTCTCTGTAAAGCCTCTTCCACTTCCTCTAACTCATCCTCTGGCCTCACCTGGTCAAAGTCAGGCCAGGCCTGGGTAAAGCTCTTCAGAGGTTTCCCATCCTCTGCGGCCAGGTCTTACTGTGCTTCTGCAGTCTCATCCTCCTCTGCCTGGGGATGGCCCCAAGCGCGAGCCCTGTGACTGTTGACCTCCTTTCCTCCTGTTTGCCGAGAGCCCAGTCTCACAGGATCCTAGAATACCTGGTGCTGCCTCCTGGGGAGGGAAGGCTGGAGGGTGCAGAGGCTGCCCCGGGGGCGTGGGCTGAGTGACCCACCGTGTTCCAGCCCTGGCTTTCACCAGGCAGAGCAAAATTACTAAATGATTATCTCCTCAAGTTCTTGGTGGCTCCCCAGGTCTGTCCCTGCTCCCTTTCACACACTCTCTCCATCACTGCTCATGTTCTGGCCGGAACAGACTCAGACACCTCTTGGCAGGGACCTCTTCTTGGGCTTGTCCTATGGGTGTTTCTTCCCTGGATTCCAAGGTTGACTTTACCTGTTTCCCAGATTGGACCTTCAGACCTTCCTGAACTGTCTGCAGCCCCTGTCCCAGGCGCCACTCTGACCTTCAGCTGGCCGATGTGAGTGCCTGCCCCGCTGACCTGCCTCTGTGGAGTCCCTTCTTCCCACCTGGCCGTGTGCTTCTGGATGGCAGGACTCTCTGTCTTCCTCATCTCCTCTCAAAGAGGAGCAAGCACAGAGCTGGCACACAGCCCTCGGCCCCTGAGCCTTCCTGCCCGTGCAGCTGCCTCCTTGGGGGTGGGCACGTGTCTCTTCCACCTGGGGTTCCATTTTAACCTTTGTTTGAGCAGAGATTTCTATGCTAAGACCTTCTTCAGGGAAGACCTGAGAACCTCTGGGCTAGTTCATCTGATCTCTCAAATTGCCTTATCAGATTCTCCTATGCCCTGGGTACTTCTCGCCCTGCCTTCTCCCTGACCTGCATGTGGCCCTTAGTTTTGACGCCTCGTGACCCATGTCCATGTGCACATCAGGGGTGAATTCTGAACCGAAGCCTGGACCGAGGAGGCCTGTAGATCTTAGGTGCGGCCAATCTACCAGGTGGACCCTGCATGTGTTGGGACCAGGGTGTGGGTCCTGGACGGAAAACTCTGCCCAGGGGTTGGCCTGGCTCCTGAGCTATCATATCTCCACCCAGATGCTGGGGCCTCCATGCCCACCTGTTAACATGGGGGGGCCTTCCTGCCCGAGATGTTGGAGGAAATCACAGTATAGCCACCCTCTCCCCTCCCCACCCTGGGGAGGGGAGGTGGCCAGGGTGTGAGTCACAAGCCGCCTGCCCTCCACCCCAGAGCATGAAGGTCATCTCCTCCGGATGTGTGCAGCCTCTTCTCTGGACTGGTCCTCAGGACCCCAGCCATACCACCCCGTCCCTCACACAGTGGGCAAGGTGGAGCCATTCCATTGTTTTCCAAGGGCCGTGCTCAACCGCATCCGCACCTCCCAGATGCCATCTTGCTGCCACTCTTGTGACATTTGCTGGTGGAGCCTTGAGCTTTCCAGCTCTCTGGCTGGTTTACATAGTTACAGAGTGTTCTGTGACTATCATAACTTATGTGGCTAGTCTTCCCTTCATGTGTATTTAGGTTGCTGTTTCCAATTTTTCTTTATTATAAACAAGCTTCAAGGAACATCTTTGTAGGTCTATGTCTCTGTAGGGCCAAAGGGTATGCACGTTTATTATGTTGATACATGATGCCAAATTGTCCCTCTCAAAGGACACTCATACTGCATGAGAATGTGTTTCCCGACACCCCAGACAACCTCAGTTTTGTTCGTGTTTTCATTTTTTGCCTATATGGAAGTAGAAAAATTATACATTGTGCCTATTTGCATTTATTTGATTCTTAGTGGCTGTTTTGTATTTCTTTCTTTTTAAAAGAATTTAGCTATAGTTGATTTACAATATTGTGTTTGTTCAGGTGTACAGCTTCAGATTCTTTTCCGTTATAGGTTATGACAAGATATTGAATATAGTTCCCTGTGCTATATAGTAAATCCTTACTGGTTATCTATTTTATATATAGTAGTGTGTATCTGCGAATCTCATACTCCTAATTTATTCCTCCCCCTCCCCTTTCCCCTTTGGTAACCGTAAGTTTGTTTTCTCTGTCTGTGAGTCTGTTTCTGTTTTGTAAATAAGTTGGTTTGTATTATATTTTTAGATTCCATATATAAGTGACATCATACAATATTTGTCTGACTTACTTCACTTCGTATGATAATCTCTAGGTCCATCCGTGTTGCTGCAGATGGCAATATTTCATTCTCTTTTATGGCTTCTTTTACAAATTGCTTATTCATGTCCTTTGCTCATATTTCTACTGGAGGCTCATTCTAAAGAACTGAATGGTGAGAGCTCTTTGAATGTTAGAAATGCAGCAACTGGTACTCAGTAGACCAGCTCATAAAAGTTTGTTGACAAGTAACTCTGTGTTGTATATCTTGAAAAGATCTTACTTAACCATAGATTTTTTTAAAATTAGAAGTTTTAGGTTTTTATGTGGTTGAACTTTTCTCCTTTATGACTTTTAAGTTTTCACATAACATGCTTAGAAAGCATCCCTCCCCCTTGCAAGATTTAAAAACCATTCACCCATGTTTTCTTCTAGAACTTATAAGATTTTATTATTTACATCTGAATCTATGTTTCATCTAGAATTTGTTATAGTTTAGGGAGAAAGGTATGGATTTGACTATTCCTTCCCTTGCCACCAACAAAAATTAGCAATCAGTTGTCCTGACACCATTTACTGAATAATCCATTTCAACTCCGCTAAGTGGAAATGCTACCTGTGTCATATACTAAATTTCCACATGTGCTTGTGTCTGTTTATGGAGTTTTCTCCTGTCCCATTGGTCTGCTTGTATTCCTGGTTTTAAAAGTGCTTTTGATAATAACTACCAATCATAGAGTTCCTGCTGTGTTTCAGGTACTTGACATACTTGATCTCCAATCTTTCCCAACACCCTGCAGAGCGTAGGTACGATGTTCCTAGTGTAGCCAAGGCTTGCAGGATAAATGAGCCACACAAGGTCAAAAAGGTAGTAAGTGGATCAGCCAGGAATCAGACCGAGGAATGCTTGCCTCTAAGCCTGGCCCTTCCCACCATCCTGTCCTGCCCCGGGTGACCCTATTCCCCACCCTTCGGGGCATGTGGGAGAGGCAGCTTAGAGAATAGCAGCTGGAAGGTCACTGCCCTCACTTCATATCACTGAAAATGGAGGCCATGGGGAGTGGAGGCTCGTCCCAAACCCAGGCCCGGTTAGAGGGAACTGGGTCTGGGACTCTCAGCTCACTGACCTTGTATCCCCAAACCAGTGTCATAACAGAGCTGACCTGTTGGCATGGTCATGGGATTCTCTGTGCCCGTGCCCCACCCCCCTGCAAGCTGTTAAACACAAGATTCCACTGCAGACACAGTTGGCGGGTGGTCTCCCTTGTAGAAGTAAGTGGGTCAAGTGGTGCCCACGGGAACTCCGGCACAATGCTGAACAGATGGGAATTACATGATTCCTTTGCATCTTAGAGTTCTAGACTAGGGGGGTCCTAAGAAGTCACACAGTCCACCCCTGCCGTGTTTAGGTCAAGAAGCTGATGCCCAGAGAAGGGACAGAACTTGCCCAAAGTCCCCCTGCATGGGCATCTTGGGCACATTCCGAAACCCACACCCTGTGATGAGGCCTGGTGAGTAAGAACTGCAGCTGGAACAGCTCTTGGCTCTCAGGGACAGTGGTAGGAAGCTGTCAAGTCAAACCCCAGCCTCATCTCCTGGAACCCTGGGATGGCCCTGAAGATAGGCCTCGGTAAACCCTGTAGGAGTGTTGTAGGGTGGTGTGCGGGGGCCCCAGTCAGGCCTTCCCTGATCCTATCGGTCTTCACGGCTGACGCCAGGGGAGTTGTACAAGAGCATGGTAAGCGTCGCTGTTGAGATTGGCACCTCCTTGTAGTGCTTTCCATGCCCTAAGTATTGCCTGCTGGCTGCTTCCCATGGAGAAGTGGCCCAGCTTCAGATTTGCATAATCACCTTGGCCAGAGATGCAGCATGTGCACACACACGCACACACACGCACAAGCGCACGCACACACACACACACACACACACACACACACACACACACACACACACATATATACAAACATGTACACAGAGATGTTAGTCTTTGGAATGATTGTGTCCCCACAGTGCTGTCTGGGCCAGATCACAGTGTCCCTTGTCCAGGGTCTGTGGGTACAATTTTCCATCAGAGTCCTGGGCAGTCCTCTCTTTAGTGCTTTTGCCTTGGCCCCTCTGCCCAGCTGTACTGATGTCTCCTTTTCATCCACGTACCAAAACTCTGGTTGGGCTTTAAGGCTCAGCTCAAATGTTTCTCTGGCTCTTCTGTGAAGTCTTCCCTCCCCAGCCTCATCCAGAGTTCTGGCACTCTCCCTCTACTGAATGCTGATAGTGTTCTTCTGTGTCACTCACATGGTACTGGAGCACTAACTTCCCTGGGACACCGCTTCTCTAGAACTTTTCCTTACAGCTTGTGTTGTTATAAGTTTTCACGAGATGAAATCTTGTTGATCCAATGAGGCAGTAATCTTGTATTTCACGCCATTTTGTATTCTCATCAGGGTCTGGCACATAGTAGGCCCTCAGGAAATGTTGGTTGCCTGGTGGGTTGGGAATGAGACAATATGTAAACACAAATGGAGATGCTTTCAGGCCTCAGTGGGTGTTAGGTACTTACCTGCACTTGTTGGCTGCCAGTCGAAGGCGTGAAACGGGCTTGTTCGGTCCTGCGGGAGGTTGTAATCCAACAGAGAGCTGTGGTGAGAGGCGTGCTGAGATCTACTGGTTAGGGTGATAATACAGATCTGGTGTTAAAAGTCTGGCAGTGCTTTAGTCTCCTGTGAAGTGGGAAAAGGGCATTTGGGCAGCAGGTGAGAGGGGAGGGTGTGGGAGTGCACCTCAAACGAAGCATAGTCAGGAGAACCTAACTGCTCTCTACCTGGCAGGTTCCTAGCAGAGGCGGGTGAGGAGTTTAGAATGCGGTGGTGGGATGTAGTTCATTCTCAAACACTCTCTTTGGGCTCAAATCTTCCTCCTAGCCAGTCCTGGGGACTCTCAGAAGACTGTCCTGAGCGCAGGAGAAATTTTCCCTTTAGATCCTAAAGGGATACTAACTGCTAATTGAGAGCACGTTTTTTGAGAGAGAAGTATAATGTACTTGCCATTCATTCATTCATGTATTATTGAATGAATGTATTATTCATTCAATAATACATTCATTATTGTATTGTAACAAAAACAAGAATGTATTTGTTTATTCATTTTGTGCTGGGCCTGATGATGTGATGCTGATCTGATAAAAGGTCTGAATGGGGCTCCCCTGCTTACAACGCTGAAGCAGCTGGTGACTGTCTCCTGCATGGGGGAGAAGTTAAGGTCATGCTCTCTGTCATCCAGGATAACACCCAGGCTCCTCAGGCTGGCAGGTCGTGGCCTCCTTGCCCAGCTCTGCAGACTGCTCTGGCTCTTGGCTCTATGTTCTCTAGAACTTCCTTCAGCCCTGCTGCCCTCTCCCAGTTCCCAGACACACTGGCTGCCTCACGCCACCGTGCTTCTGCTAATGCTGACTCCTCCGCTTGGAGCCCCCCAGGCCTCCTCCACCGTCAGTATGAATGAGCCTCGGGCACCCTAAGCAGAGCCCTGAGTAGAAGCCTGTAGGGGAAAGAGCATGGGCTTTGGAGTCGCTAGAGTTGGATTCAAATCCTGCCTTCACCTTCCTGGCTCTGTATGTTACTTCCCTGGGCCTGTTTACTCTACGCTTAATAGCACTGACCTCACAGCATTGCCGGGAGGGCTAAATCAAGGGAGGATGTGCCTGCCCTCTCTCCTCTCCCTGCTCCTCCCACCATTCTCAGTGCTAGGCCTGTAGACGCCTCGTCCCCCTGGTTGTTGGTCTCAGTAAAGCCCTTTTATTCAACAAATAGCTACTGAACACCTCTGTGGGCCAAGTGCGGGGCACTGCGAGTAATTTTTGTTTGGTCACACCTGCTACCAGGGAGTTGTGAGAGCCCATACTGAGTTCCCGGGGGAAACGGCGCTTGATCGGAACGCTGGAGGCTAAGGGAGAGGTAGCTTGGAGGAGACAGGAGGGAAGAGAGTTCTAGGCAGAGGAAGGCAACAGGGTGAGTGGGACCCAATTAGTCATGAGCTGTGTGAGGTATTGATCCTAAGAGTAGTAGGAAGGATTCTACGCCAAACTGGGACTTGGTCACTTTTGCATCCCTGGACAGAGGAGGACCAGAGAGGAAGCTGGGAGACCAGTGAGGATGGACAAGGGAGAGACGTGGCTGGTTGGGGTGGAGGCCGTGGCCACGGAGATATTCTGGAGGTCAGGTTAGTAGGTGTGGCGTTGGGTGGGACATGGGCGATGAGGGAGGGGGGCGGAAACAGTGACTCCCACGTTTCTGGCTCTTCTGACCGGATGTGTGTATGTATGGAGAGTAGGTTGGTGGCCAAGGGAAGATCAGCCCTCAGCTTGTTTCCCCCCAGATATGTAAGCTCCCTGCAGCAGGGATGGGCCCTCGGACTCTAGGTCTCTCCCACGGCCCCTTAGTGCCCAAGAAGATTTCAGAAGACTTGTTCCTGGTCGGGGTTAGAAAATTAGCCCCTAACCACCATCGGTCAGCAGACTTGACCATGGACACATCCCCTTGGACTCCAAAGCTGTCTATGCTGGGGAGATGGCCCTGGCCTCATCTCCTAGAGCGGGCCCAGATCCTCCTGGGAGCTCCATGCTGGGGCTGGTGTGCCTGGCCTCCTTGCTCTCAGCAGGGCCAGCTGGGTTGGGTCTCCCATCGCCTCACTGAGGCAGGCCTGGGTTTGGCCGCCCTCCTGGTTGTGTTGTATCCAGTGGGAAATATTTAGAATATGTGAATGTAAGTGGCTGCTGGAGAGAAATCTACAATTTTTCCTATTATTGGGAAAGAGCTAGGCTACCAGAGGCTACCAGATGTTCTGTGTCATATAATGTATGTTTCATGGCAAATGAAGCTATATATAAAATCTGTACCCAGAGAGTTCCCTACTTGCCGAAAGGGGGCTGGATCCTTCTTTTTACTCTTACCCTTTTCAAATTTTAGGCAAGAATTCCCTTCCGGGCAATGAACTTATCTGCCAAGTTGGGGCCCAGAGGGAACCCTTATGGGGGACTCGTAAACCCCGTCTTTTGAGGAAATCTTAGGGCTGAGGCCACATTCAGCCCCACGTGTTTACACAATACCCTCAGCTCTGAGGGGCCATTAGAGTTAATTGGGTGAATAACCTGTGTTTAAAAAGTCCCTAAATACGTATTTACATAATCCACTTTTTGCCCAAGCCTGATCAAGCCTATTTGTGGGATCTGGAGTGAATCTGGGCTGAGGATCTTCCTCCTGTGCTTCTAGAGCAGCTTCTCCTGTTGGTGACCACCCTTAAGTGAGGACGGGGACAGGCAGGCTTCCCTTCTGCCTGATGTCATGGCGGGGCCTGTTAGCATGGGGTCTTCCTGAGCCTTGCCAAACACGTGTTGTGGATTGCTGGTCCTGAGAGGTACTATATGGGGAAGAGTTTCCAGGGTCTAATAAGTTTGGGAAGCACTGCCTCTTATCTCTTCTCTTGGAGATGCCCTATGCTCATTATTCCACCGAGACTCCAAGAAGTCCTACAGTAAAGAGACGGTTTTAGCTTTGTCTAATCCAGCTTCCTTCAGATGTATCTGATCTAAGCATCTCCGTCCCTAATCCTGATGAATAGCCCAAAGAACTAGCATTCTGTAGAAGCACGTTGGGAAACAGCAATTCCACTCCCCCCCCTTTTTTTTTTTCAGGGGGCAGTTCGGGTTTTGGCCACCCACCTAGACATTGTGTGCACTGCTTTTGGTCAAGGCCCCTGTGTACAGTCATGTTGGCTGTGCTCACACAACCCCCAAGAATGCTTTTCACATGACCACAGGCTTGCTGGTTCTTGGAGCAGGAAAGAGTCCAGGCATTAGAGGCAGGCAGGGGGGGACCGCATGGGGACGCGGCATTCCGGGTCAGGGAGCCCTTACAGCCTGCCCAGTCCTGTGCCCCATTTGTTGCTGGAATCCCTTCTGTAACATGGTCTCTGTGGGTCACTCCAGCCACAGGAATTCTCTGGGCCTGGAACTTCCGGCATCAGGAAGGATGCATTCAAATGTGCTCGGAGGCCAAGCCTGCTGGGAACAAAAGCTGAGTACTCACACTTTGTGCTCAGCTCCTACTTTGAGTAGCCCTGCTTATCAGTCTTCACGTGGTTCTCAATCTTGCCTGCACACGAGAATCACCTGGAGAGATTTAAAAAAATTCTGACGCTGAGTCAGCACCCTGAATTTGTTAAATCAGAATCTTGGGTCGGTAAGAGACCTGGCTTCAATAGATGGTCAAGCTCCGCAGGTGATTCCAATGTGCCGCCACCACGGAGGCGGAGAGCAGCCACGCTGGAGCCTCGTCAGGAGAGCTGGTGGGGTAGGAAGAGAGGTAGGAGTTCACGGTTCTACTCTGGGCTCAATCACGACTGCACCAAGAACCAGACGACCGCCCAGTCCTGCGCAGGCAGCCCTTAGCAGTGTGGCAAGTCCCTGGGTGAGGAAGAGGGAGCATCCCGTTGCGTTTACATCAGAGACGCCTTTGTCCGGTGGGCGATGAGGAGGGTGATTGCCAACATTTCGGAGCATCTGCTGTGGGCCAGGTACTGTACCGCGCGTTGCCTCAGTTACCCGTCACGCTCCCCATGAGCTACAATTCCTATTTATAGATGTGGAAACGAAGGCACAGAGTGGTTATGAAAGGCGCCCACAGTCACACAGGTGTTCTGAAGCGATGGAGCAGTAATTTGCATCATCCGAGGTGAAGAGTCCTTGGTGCGGCGCTGGTGAAAATCCTTCTTGTGGTTCACTCAGGCAGGAGAAGTGAGAGGGGTGGTATGACTGGAGCTGGGGGAAGAGGCTGTGTGTGTGTGTGTGTGTGTGTGTGTGTGTGTGTGTGTGTGTGTGTTCACTGAATTCAGGGTTGGAAGTGTTTTCCCTTGGGCTGAGGGGAAAGGGATGAGCCTGTGGAGGAGCTGAATCAGCAGGGTGCTGGAGCCACGTCGCACAAGCCTCACAGCCAGCTGTACCGATTTCTGCCCAACTGAGTTCAGTGACATCCCGTTGGGAGCTTAAAATCAGCCAGTGTGGGTATTTACACCATAGAAATGGACAAACACTACAAATCAGGTTTTTATTTACTTATTTTCTGGGAGAGCTGGCTGTTACACATTTGCCAGCTCCTCACTGGATAGAACCCAACTTCTTAAACCCAGCCCCATTGGATTAAGGCTAGAGGGAGAAGCTAGAGGCTTGGATTAAGGCTGGGGGAGAAGCTAGAGGCCCGGGAGGGAGAAGTGGAGGCGAAGCTGTTTGTTCAATGGACTAAGTAGTTCCATCAAGGGAAATGAAACGAAAGAGGGAAACATGCTTCCCTGACTTAGGGCAGTACGGTGGAGAAACATGGTGAGTGCTGAGTAAATGTTAACTTCTCTTAAATTTGGGATTCTTCTTATTATTCTTTGGCTGTGCCACTGGGCATGTGGGATCTTAGTTCCCCGACCAGGGATTGAACCCACACTTCCTGCAGTGGACGTGTGGAGTCTTAACCACTAAACCACCAGGGAAGTCCCCTAAAATTGGGATTATTGGGAAAAAAAAAAAAAATAGCACAGACTGCGATGGAGATGAGGGAAGGGCAGGGACCATTCTTGAAAGATCTGCAGACTGACTGGGAAGTTTTGACCCACCATGCTGGTGATGAGCTCAGAGAACCAAGTTGCAGCTTGCGGTCCTGGGCCGGCCCGTGTCATTTCCTGAGTCTGCCTTTGGGAGGGGGCAGACGGGGGCTCCAGCAGTGAGACGGTTAAATCAGAATAACGAGGGGCAATTTCTCTCACAGCCCCAATATTCCCTTGCTCACTGCTGCTGGCCCTACTAATGCTCCTGAGTTGCAAATCTACCTATTTGTCAAGTCCCTCTCCGCAGCCTGGCTCTCTCTGGCCGCCTGCGTGCTTTATTAAAGAGGCGTTTGCTACCTGTCATCTCAAACGGCCTCCTTTATCCAAAACAGAATAATAGAGATATCTCCCTCCAGGGACGCGGGATGCAAATGCCTGAGGACAGGTTGCCAATTTGCTGCGTGTATTAGGGGAAGGAAGCTGTCAAGGGAAACGGCTGGGATCCAGGCTCTTCTAACAAGCTCATTTCTGGGTTGAGGGGAGACCTGGGCCGCTCGAGTTTAGATTACTTGGGCACGTGCCTCCGCTTTCCTACGGACAGCTGTCAGCAGCAATCGGTTCTCCCCGGGAAACAAAATTGGCTTTTCTTCCCGCTTCCCCTCCCCCAGCTCGTCCTCCGGTAGCGGGGGCCCTGCCAATAACTGTCAAGAAGCCGTCCAGCTGCGGAGCTGTGCCCACACGAGTGGAGCTGCGGGCAGCGCGCCTGCTCTGTGGCAGGTTGGCCCCGCTTTGCAGGCTGGGGAAGTCGGTCCTGGCTGGTGCAGCTGTGTTTGCTGTGACCCAGGGGAGAGGGGTCATTGCCTCCCCAAAGGGAATTTAGTCAAAGTGGGAACCTGTCTTGGGGGCACGGGTACAGATGCTTCCCCGCCCTCATCCTAGAGAGAGCCATGGGTCTCCTTCCTGCCCAGGAATCTCCCCACACTTGGCTCCCACCGTTAGGGATCCCATAAGGGTCTTTGGTTTGACTCTTGTTTACCCTACAAAGGGGAACTGCCCTCTCTCTGGGACCATTCAGTGTGACACTCGGTGTCCTGGGGCTTTCTGCCCCCGGGAAGACTCTAGGCGGTAAGAGGACTCGAGTGCAGAAGGGACGCCACCAGAAGCTCCCTTCAGCTCCTCAGTCCTCTGAGCACCCCCCTCTCCAATTTCACAGGTGAGGAAGCTGTGGCCCAGGGCCTCCCTGACAGCTGGCAAGTGCCAGACTTTGAACTTGAACCTGGGACAGGACTGTGGCATTTCCTGCATGGCTCAGCTCGGCACCATGCTGAGTAGAGGATTCACAGGCAGGGAGAAGTAGCTTTCATCTCCTCTGGGTTGTTCCCCAGTGTCACACGCCTGTGGACCCAGGCTGTCGAGCCACCTCGAGGGGCCTGCCCTGACTCCTGACCGGGGTGTGGGAGTCTTACTTGGGTGTGTATGTGAGGATGCCAGGTCCCCAAGAGTTCTCGTGATCAGCAGGACCCCTGTTCCCCACCGTGTCCTTACTTCCACTCCACCCCCCACGCTGCCTCAAGACTGTGGGACCCCAGAGCAGGGCCTGGAGTGCACAGAAGTGTCCCACGGGGGTGGCGGCAGGAGTTTGTCCTTGAGCTGGGCGGAGGTGACTCCGGTGCTATGGCCTGGAGGCCAGAACTGGCCAAGGAGGGCAGAGGTCAAGGGCCTTCCTTGACTGGGAGCCAGATCATGCCTTGGGGTCTTGGAAATAAACCTCAGGGTAGGAGTCAAGGCCCTGCGGGGACAGGTTGGGCAACTGTCTGCGGCAGGGAGGCCCCACTGAGCTGGGGGTGCCACAGGGCTGGACGTTGCTCTTCGCATGTTTGGTGGCTCCCCTGTCCTCTCACATGTTTCGGGTGGGTGCTCGATTCAAGCTTGCTCATAGCCTGCCCCATACCTGTCTGTTCCCTGGCGTCATCCTCACCCCTTTGGGACCTCTCTTAGACACCTACCAATGCTGATGGGGCACCGAGTGTGTGCCAATACCATGCCTCGTTGACAGGTCCAACCCTCCACGTGCTTAGCCCCTATTTCCTTCCTTGCCTGTTACAGTCAGCTCCTCTCTGAGTCTGTTTGGCTGACTCAGCCCTACCTGCCCCATTAGTATCTTCATTTTACAAGTGAGGAAACTGACTCTCAGAGAGGTTAAGGTCAGAGCAGGATTTGCACCCAGGCATTCTGACTCCAAAGTCAGTGTTTTTACTCTTGGAAGGGCTGCGTGTTGGTGGTGGCAGAAGTTTGGGCTTAGGGGTCTTGCCAAACTTGGGAGTCCACATCACTTGGCTGTTCTGAGTGTTGACTCTTCTTTGAAGAGGGTCTAAGATGGCTCATCTGGCCACGGCTCAGAGCTGCCTGGGGATAGGGTGAGAGGATAGACAGGAGGAGGAGGAGGGCCTTCAGAGCAGGGGTGTGGAGGCTCCCATCTTTTGAGGGGGCAGGGCTTGCTGCTCTTGCCTCAGCCTGTAGGGATGCTGGGCTTGGGCTGGGTTTGCCCGCTGACAGGGCCCCAGGCTGTGGCTATGAGCCGGCCTATGGAGCCGCCAGTGCCTAATCTGCAATGCCCTGCAGGGGCTGTGCCACCATTTCTGGCCCAGCTGCACATCAGGGAAACCTGCTGTGGATCCCCCTGTGCTGCGTGGCAGGATAGCATCCCCACTGCCGGCCCAGACACAGCCGGCCACAGAGGCCAGCTGAGGCCAGAGAGCTGGAGTTCCTTGTACGTAATCCGTGCTTCCTAGAACACGCCATCAAAAAGGCAGCGTCTATGGTGAGGGATGCCAAGGCCAGAAAGAAAAAATGGAATATTTGTGGGGTTCTTCCCACAAATGCCATTGGTATGTTGAGGTTGTTCTCCATCTTGAAGTGGGACCTTGGGCACCTCACCGATTCTCTCTGAGCCCCAGCTGTCTCCTCCAGTGCCCAACACATGGTGAGCAATCATAGTTGTCAAATGATTCTGTCAAATGGGAATGATAATAGTAATAGTTCCTATCTCAGAGGCTCGTAGGGGGTGGAATGAGATGAAGCATGGAAAGCACGTGGTATGCAATAGGCACTAACTAAGTGCTCAAAGCTCTTCTTTTTGTAGGTGGGGTTGGGGGAGCTTGGTACCTGGCTGCTCTCATGGTGCCTCTTGTTTGTTCTAGCTTCCTCTCTCTCATCTGCTTTTCCTCTGCTCTGGAACTCTGAGACCTTGCTCTAGAACACAAGACATTGTAATCTCTCTAGGGGAGATTCCCCAGGAGCAAACATCACGGAAGTCTTTGAGTAGCTGTCTGAATGCCAGAGCTGGATAGGTCCCTAGAGGCATCATGGAACCTCAGAATGGCACAGATGGAGAGCTCTACTGCCTACTAGCTGTGTGGCAGCCCACCTCCTCCTCTCTCTAGCCTCCACAACAATTCCTGTCTTTGGGGGTTCTTGTGAGGCCAGAATGAAGGGTCTTTGCAGAGTGAGGAGCTGTATGTGTATTTATTATTAACATGGGAACGGTGTTAGGAAAAGCTGTGTCACTCATGATCTTGTCTGGTCTTTTTTTTTTTTTTTTTTTTTTTTTTTGCGGTACGCGGGCCTCCTAGTGTTGTCGCCTCTCCCGTTGCAGAGCACA
>NC_041221.1:131678170-131700293 GCF_002837175.3 Physeter macrocephalus
CAGGCTCCGGACGCGCAGGCTCAGCGGCCATGGCTCACGGGCCCAGCCGCTCCGCGGCATGTGGGATCTTCCCGGACCGGGGCACGAAGCCGCGTCCCCTGCATCGGCAGGCGGACTCTCAACCACTGCGCCACCAGGGAAGCCCTTGTCCAGTCTTCTTATTCTGCTGAGGGGGCACCTGGGGCTCAGAAAGGGACGGGGCTCACGTGTTGTCCTACAGCAAAGGGGAGGGAGCTGGGCCTTGGGCTGAGAGGCAGGCCCCGGGTGTTCTCTTGCCTCCATGCTCGGGAAGCACCACGTGGTAGAAGGCAAAGGTGTGGCCACAGCTGTCAGTCAGCATCCCTGGCTTCTGACATCCTGTTCCTGCCAGTGGTGAATAGGGGTCCTCTTGGTCTGCGGGAGCTGGTCTGCCAGAGCCGGGGCCTACATGGAGGTCCTCTCTGGAGCAGACACCCCAGAGGGGAATGGACCCTCCCTGCCAGCCTGCTGCCTTCCTCAGGGCCTGGAAAGCCCAGGCCGGCTGACGTCCTCTGTCAGGGCCTAGGGAGCCAGGCCTGGCTTAGGGAGAAGGCATTGTGGCAGTGTTTGTGCATTAGGGGAAAATCAGCCCAAATAACTCCCAGATTCAGGCCCTAGCTGCACAGGTGAAGAAGGCAGGTAGGAAATTACAGCCACTTGAGGCTTTCTCTCCCAGGGACTTGATTAAAGCTGAGGAGTGTTGGAGCCAAAATAGCTGGGAAAAGTGCCCTTTGATATGTTCATTTGGTTTTAATTTGGGGGGACACAGGGCAGCCCCAGCTTGTTTTATTTCTGCTTCCTTTTAGCGGCTTTCACTTGGCCCCTCTCCCCCACTGCCACCCCCTCCCCTGCTGGAGTTTGTGCATCTCAAGGTCAGCTGAAAGTCAAGCTTTACCATGTTGGTGATGAAATGCAAGCAGATGTGGCTGGTTTGGCTGATGGCGGCCACACCCTGAGAGCCGTGCTCAGTCCCGTGGGTGATGCCTGGCAAAATTAACAAAGTCTGATGGCTCACAACCCTGGGTTTCCATCTCGGAGATTCAGATTTCAAAGTGAGGGCCAATCAGGCGTGTGTTTACCTGGGGGAGTTGAGAGAAGTGATGGCCGAGGAGGGTGTGGCTGCCTCATCCCCCATGCCAGTGACTGAGAGCCGGTGGATGGGTGCCCGGGTGTGCGGTTGACCTTTGTCACGTGGTGCTGGCTTTGCTGGGGACCTTGTCCACTGGCCCTCCTTGCTGGAGGAAGGGATTGGTGGATTTTCCAACGCTGGTCACATCACATGCCCATCCAGTTGCCTTTGCCCCCTTTGAAGTGGGTTAAGCCACTGGCAAATCCTTGCCATGTGACCATCACTGTGTAGGCAGCGACCTCAGGGAGAAGGTCAGTTTTCGGCTTGGCTTCCTGGCATCACCCACACCCCTGTGACTCAGAAAGCGGCCCAGCCGGCTGCCTCCTACTCCAGATTGGATGGTACAGAGAGGGGCGAGTTTCTGATGTCCCAGCTGCTTCCAGACACTGCCCCTCAGGCTCCACGGGAGGTCTTGCGTTGCTCCCCGACATGGGTTCTGTTGATGGACTGTGGCAGCTTTGTCCCTGGCACACTTGGGAATCCACCCTCCCAGTAACATGCTGGGACCGGCTTACCAGGAAAGTGGGGAGACCCAGCAGACTTGGGTTTCTTTCTCTGTGCTCCCAGTTCTCCTCAGCCCTGCTCCCTGCACCACTGCCTCCCAAAGCCCAGGCATGGGACAGAGCACATGGAGGTACAGCCTGTGAGGCAGGAGGGCAGAAGCACAGGCGTTTGGGGGCCAGCACTGTGTTGGAAACCCAGCTGCATCAGGGGTCAGCTGTGACACCTCGACTCACTTACTAGTCCTTCAAGTCTCCGTTTCTTTGTCTGTAAGAGGGGATAAAGGTGCCCTCCTCAGAGTTGCTGTGAGAATGAAATGGTGCATGTAAAGTGCCTGGCACAGTGCCTGGTGCTCAGTAATGTTTGCTATTATAGCTATTGTCCAAATCCGGCGAGAGCCATTGGAGAAAGCATCGTAGGGAGGAACCTGCGTCTCCTGAGGGCTGCTGTGGGCTCTCCCCTGTGGGCTGCTTGGCTTTTCGTAGCTGCAGAGCCCAATTACCCAGGCTTCCCCTCAGCCGAGGAGCACAGCCTCTTCCCCAGGGTCCTCACCCCAGCTCAGCAAGGAGCGGAGGCAGATGTGGATGGGGAGTTAGCCTGAAATCACCCTCTCCACCCTGCCTCTTTGAGTGGCAGCGCACTGCAGAGAAGTGACGCGTAAAGAAATGTCCCTTCGATTCAGGAGTTGTCCAAAATGGGGCTGGTTTTCACGGCACAGTCATTTTTGGATAAGAAAGCCTGGAATGAGAGAATTCTGAATGCAGAACGAAGCAGAAGAGACTGACACAACAGCCCTTGTGAGTCAACCCACAGCGCCTCGCAAACAGCCTGCCTTGTTAAAATCAGTCCCTTGGTGCGGGGCGGATTAGCGCTCTGCAAACTTCCCATCCCAAGCCTGTCTGCATCTTTACTTTCCCTGCTGCACATCTCTTGCTGATCTTCCTCCCTTTGTTCTCCGGGGGGATTTCCCACACATAATGGAGGCCACTTCCATTGCTGCAGTGATGGAGACATTTTTCTTTGCTTTGTGCAGAAAAATAGTAACTTGGAACTATTAAAAAATAGGAACACAGAGAGGCAGGGTCACTCTCTGGGACAACTCCCCCTGCCTGGTGCCCCGCCCTGCGTGGCGTGGGAAGGTGCCCTGGTGAAGGGCCCTCTTGAGGTAACTGTGTGGGAGTCCCAAGGGGCATTCCTTTCCTCCTCCTCCTCCTCCAGGAAGTCCTGCCTGGTTTACTTACTCTGCAGAGTTGGGGCTTCCACTCTGGGGCTCCCGGTAGCAGACAACAACTATTCACACATGGCACCCCAGGGGTTGTGTCACGTGCGAACCTGCTGACTGCCCACCGTCCAGGTCACTACCTGCCAGTGTGGCTTGTGGTCTATGAGAAGCTTGTCCAGGATGGGGCAGCGAGGCCACACCCAGGAGAAGGTTCCGTTCATCCCTGCCCCACAGCTTCCTGCCACTGTGGCTTAGCTGGAGCAAGACTGGCCGGCTGGCCTGGGTTCTGGAGCAAAGCCCTTTCCCTCACTCTGTTTGCTGAGCCTCCCCCATGCTTTGGTTGCTCATTATCTCTCCACGGGCGGGCAAGTGGGAGAGGTCGCACCAAGGGGAGGGCCAATTATCGGGGCCTCACCGCCACGCACCGCCTTGGATGCGTTTTCTCAAGTGGTGAAGCCCCCTTCGGGGAGAGGCAATTTGTGGGGAGCTCAGGGCAGCATAATTCATGGGCCCCCTCTAGCCCGGGTAAGAGTGAGGTGGCTGTGGCTTAATTTAATTAGCTGAGTGTAAGCCGAGCACATCACCAGAATGGGCCCGGAGTCCTGGTCACCGAGGCTCATTTCTCTTCTGTGTGAAGCACCGCCAAAGAGGAAAAGGTCTAAAGTTACTTCATTCATTGGATCCCTTGGTTAGAGATGTCTTCCAGTTTGAAATATAAACCTACTTTCTTTTCTTACCAAGAATCCAGCCCACCACCTACAGTGTTCTGCTCATGCATTTAATAGGAATACTTGAATGGAGTTCAAATTATCATAACCTAATGCTCTCTGAGGCAGATCCAGCCACGTCATATTTTTCCTACCGGGAGGCAAGTATGTGAGGCAGGGCTGGGGGGAGGCTGCCAGCCTCAAGGGCTACACGTTCCCACCCAGCTCCGCTCTGCAGTGCTTCGTCGGTTGAGTTTCTGGGGGTGACGGCTACTGGGCTGGGACCTTGAGAAGCTTTGAGGGGAAGGGCACCGGGGCAGTGGGTGCTCTCCAGGTGATACACAGCTCTCAGCTGGGCATGGCTCTCTGAATAATTTTAGAGGATGATCAGGGTAAGAAAGCTAGAGCTGGAAGAGCCCATGGAGTGCTAATACTTTTGGTGGTAGCAGCAATCCTAATGATGATTGTGGACATAATTAAACATAATGATGATTATGGATAGATAAGGATGCCCCCTTATTGTACGGTTGAGGGAACTGAGGTCCTGAGGTTATAAGGACCTGGTCCCGATGACAGACCCTCGAACCAGTTTTTCAGAGCTCCTAGAGCACAGAGGAAAGTTCCAGTGATGCAATTCATAGACACAGATCCCTTCAACAGATACGATGCACAGACACTGGGGGGTGCATGAGGAGCTATCCCTTACCAGCTACCTGATCTTGGGTAAGCCTCTCTCAGCCTCAGTTTCCACATCTGTAAAACGGGGCTCTTACCACCTTGCCATGATTCCCTCATAGCGTTGGTGTATGACACCTGTGAGAAATAGTCCAGGGGAGGGGGCTCAGCAAAGTGCTGCCAGGTTCTTTGAATCGTCACCCCCAGAGTGCCGTCACCTGCAGAGGGAGAAGCTTCCTGACCCAGCCCAGGCATCATTTCGAGCTTGAAATGACCAGAATGACTGGAATTGCCAGAACCAGGGGTGGGCTGCTGACTGTGGGTGGCCTGGATTTGAGCCCTGTGGCTTTCCCCAGATATGGCCCTTGTGAAGATTGTCTGTGGCAGAGAGGAGTGTGCTGCATTACTGAGCTGTCCCCTTGCTTTCGTCAGCCCGCAGAGGCAGGCCTTTCAGGTGAACCACCTGTGGAGGAGCAGGGGCATGTGAACAGAGTGCCAGTGCTTTTCCAGCCAACGTGGCCCCCTTAGGAATCGGAGAGGGGTCTGATTCCCAGGGGCGTGTGTGAGCCCTCCCTTGCCTCTCTCACTTTCCTCCTTCCTCTTTCTTGCTTTTTCTTTCTAGGGCTCCGTGTAAGGTCATCAGGAAACCTGGGCTGGGTGCGGTGATGGTGCTGGGGCTTCACCTGTACCTCGGTGCTAGTAGTGGCAGGTGCCTGGCACACCACGAACACAATCATCCTCCCAGGACCAGGTTCAGAGGCTCAGGGGATTTGCCCAATGCCCACAGAGAAGCTGTGCCAGTCTATTGTCAGCAGATAAAAGAGTCACAAAGGCAGTGAGAAGGTTCTAGGAGGCCATTGTGATCCCTTTCCCCCCAAGAGCCTTGCTCCTTAGCCTTTTGTTACTTAACAAAGCAAATGGTGCCTTCGCTCTTCAATCACGAATTGTGATGTTGACTACTTCAAAAAAGCAGAGCGAATATGATTCCAATATTTATCTTAGCACAAAACTAACATTTCAGGGCCTGTGCCCATAATTCAAATGTTGATGGGGAACACATTGTGTGAATGTGGTGCAAATATATACAAGGGGGAAATTGCTTATATTTAATAGGGAAACATGAAGTAAACATTTTTGAATAAAATGGCAAAGTCTTGGGTTCTAGTTGCAGTTTCTCAGTTGAACATATTTAACTGGCATGTCTGAGGGCTCGGCAGGGTTAAGGTCAAGTTCTTGTTACCAGGGATACCTCTCAGAACCCTAGCCCACGAGTCCATCTTTCTGGCATTGCTGGGCGCTCCCCGATCTAGATGCTGGTCTGTGGCTCTGGGAAGTTCAGTGCAGCTCCTTTTTCTCTCTCTCCATCTTTGCTTCTACTCCAATGCTCATTAGCGGCAGGAGCCCTTATAAAGGCACGTGGGAAGGGAAGCGAGGCTCCTTGTTAAGGGCAGTTGCCTTCTGGCTTCTTTACAAGAGTCTCACTCAGTCCAAAGGCTCACCCTCCCTGTGGCATCCCCTGTGTGGAAAAGAGAGGCGCAGGCCCTGTGTATTCATTCTAGGAATTCTTAGGCAATGGAAACCCCGGGTGCTGCTGGCATCTGACATCAAGCAAGAAGGGCTTGCAGGCCTTATGTAAACACCCAGGTGCCTGTCTGTGCAAATGTGGGGCCTTGACACTGGCAGGCTCCATTTCTGTTACCACTGCAGGGTGTGGACATGTGGGCACTCGCCGCTCCTTCTGGAATTCTCCAGCCTGTGTGTCTGGTTGGGGAAGCAGTTCTGGGGGTGACGCCTGCACAGCCCCAGCCCTAGCCCCATGCCCCTGGGATGATTCGTCAGGTCTGTAGAGGTGGAGGGGCTTTGTGATGCTGTATATGCTGGTTCCTGGGGCTTTAGTTTCCCTTCTGTATATGTCTTTCCTGCCATCTATATAGGAGACAGCCATGGGACCTCTACAGGTGAAGAAAGGACACTTTGGACTTGTCCTCCTGGCTCTGTTCATGGTCACCATCCCGTTTCCCAAAGTTTCATTTTCTTACTGGCTGTGCTTTGTATTTGTATGGGCCTCTTGAAAAGGCAGGACCATATAAGCCTTTGTGCTCCATTTTCCAGGGGACAGAGATTAGTGACACCCAGAAGAAGTTCATGCGGAGGGGGCTTAGGGGGAGACCTGGAATCTCATTTGTTCAATTCAGCAGACGCTGACCAGGCACCAGCTGTGTGCCCGGAGCTGTGTGATGTGCTGGGAGGGGGTAGCGGGGCAGAGAGGGAGGCAAAGCTAGGTCATCTGTGATTCCTAAGGTGCCACATGAGTAGGGCAGAAGTTGGGAATTTACTTCGGAAGGCCATTTGTTTCAGGGGCTCTGCTCTGCGAGCTAGTGGTAGTGATAATTAAATTGAAAATTAAAAATGATAGAGCTGATAAAAGTGCTTATACATATAACAAAAACTGTTTTAGGTGCCTTATGGATGTTAATTCATTTAACCCTTGCGACCAGTCTCTGAGATGGATATTATTAACCACTTTTTTTTTTTTAATATAAATTTATTTATTTATTTATTTATTTATTGTCTGTGTTGGGTCTTCGTTTCTGGGCAAGGGCTTTCTCCAGTTGCGGCGAGCAGGGCGCACTCTTCATCGCGGCGCGCAGGCCTCTCACTGTCGCGGCCTCTCCTGTTGCGGAGCACAGGCTCCAGAAGCGCAGGCTCAGTAGCTGTGGCTCACGGGCTTAGTTGCTCCGCGGCATGTGGGATCTTCCCAGACCAGGGCTCGAACCCGTGTCCCCTGCATTGGCCGACAGATTCTTAACCACTTTGCCACCAGGGAAGCCCTATTAACCACGCTTTATAGCTGTGGGTAATAACACCTTGTCCAGGGTGAAACAGCCAGAGTTGGTGTGCTGGGCTCTGGCCCCAGGCCATCCAACTCCGGGACGTGTGCCTTTAGCCACGTGCAAGTGGAAAGAAGCAGGCACTGGTGCTGAGCGTATTTCTGCTGCAGCCTTTTCCCTGGGGACTTGGTGTTTGGCTGACGACCCTGACGTGGACGTTTTCTCCCTGTGCCCAGGGATGGGCAGGATGGGGCCTGGTGCTGAGAGGAGCAAGCGGGTCAGGATGTGGCTGCCCACTGTCCAAACCCAGGGCTTCACAGCCTTCTCTCTCTCGTAGAGTCTGGGACTCCGAGCTTTGCTGCTCTTCAGTTCTGCTTGCCAGCCGAGGAGAGGGTGGCGCCGACTCTGCCCTCCGAAGCTGAGAGCCTCATCCCAAGGTGACCAAGCTCAGGCTGCGCCGGGCCTCCCCTCCTGGCTGTTTCCAGGGGCTACTTCCCAGGAAGGAAACACCATAGAACATTCCTCCCCAGCCTGCTGACTCTGCTGTCTAACACGGCAAGGCTTTCACATTGTCAGGCTCTTACCTGGCACCCCTGCCACTACCATTATTATCTACTCCCGCCTTGAAAGCAGGCAACAATATGGCTGATTTGGGTCTGAGAAGCAATGGGTTGAAAACCCTTTGGACACACTGGCTGCATGGGTGGTGTGAGATCCCAGTGAGCAAGACACAGAATGGATCCCCAGGCCTGACCGGGGTAGGGGAGGGGGACAGATGGCTGCAGAGGTGTGTGATGGAGGAAGAAGTGGTGGTGGTGCTGTTCAGGCGAGACACCTGTTTGGAGCATCTTCTACTTTAAGGCATCGCCCAGGAAACTTGTAGATCTTTAGAAGGTGTGTGGTTTGGGAACCATTTGGCCAAAGTGGACTGATTCCTCCATAGTCTGGGGACATTCAGCCTGGGGGGCCGGGGCTGCAGGAAGAGATGTTGGGGAAACCGAGTCCTTGTGAGAACTGGTGTGTGGAGGGCTTTGGGAACAAGGCTTTCCCTGGACATGTTGAGTGAGATCAGTGGTCGAAGCTGAAGACTACAGCATCACACAAGGCCCTTGGAGTGTCCAGGGATGATGAAAACGGTAGAGCTTTATGCAAAATGTTATACACTTCTGGTACATTCTCCTACTTCCTGATGGGGTTTTGGTCTCTAGGAGCAGCCCAGTATGTGTCATGTGTCCGGTAGCTCTCTGCCACCTAAGGAATGACTGGAGGGACCACCCAGTGTTGTTTCTGAGCTGGGAAACAGTGGGGGAGGAAGAAAAAAGCAGGAGTGTTGGCTGAAGTGTCCCATATCTTGTTTCCCTGAAATGGACCCATTGGTGTTGCCATGTTGGAGCTGGGGAAGGACATAGGCGGTGTCCTTCGTGGTGTGAAGTGACACCATGTCTCAGCTATGGGAGTGGAGAGGTCTGCTTGGTTGATGTGGTGACTGGCCTTCAAGGCTTGAACAATACCTGGATAAACAACAGGCAGGGAGTGTCCTGTTGTAGGTGACTTTTGAGAGAAAGAAAAGTAGTTTTTTGTTTACCAAGAGAATCATCTTCTGTTGCTATTGAAAGAGCTGGAAGGAAGGGGTGAGTTGGCTGGAGGGGAGGGTGTGTGGAGGGTGTGTGGTGATGGGACTTCCTCTGGGGGAGGTGCCAAGGGAGGAGCTGAAGGGTGGCCCTGTCATCTCTGATCCCTCTGTACTCTTTCCGGGACTTACTTGACCTCTGCAGGGCCGGTGCCCCTCGGGCCCCCATAGGGCAGAGCACACCGGGTGGGAGTGTGAGTGCCTTGATGACCTGCTTTCCTTCTGAGCTATTGGTCCAAAAGCTCTATCATCTCTGCCTCCTTTGGGTGGCCGTGGGTCCCCAAGCCTCAGGCTATTGTCCACCCAGAGTCAGAGTGATGGGGGCTCTGGGACAGCTGCGGACCTTTCAGGTCCTTTTTCTCTTACCTGGGCCCTCTCCTCCCCAAGACAGGGTTTCCTGGAGTGTGGTCTGTACACAACCAGTGGTACTCACAATGACTGTAGAAGGCCCCTTGGGGTACTTTTTTTTGAAGTTGATAGTCATGGATGTGTTTGATGTGTATTAGAAAATGTTCACCAACATATGTGATTTCAGATACCGGATTTCTCAGGTATTAGAACCAAGGATGAGACCAGAAGTCTGTGGGTGGCAGCAGAGTACAGTGGTAAGAGCGGGTGTTTGGAGACAGACTGCCTGGTTCAAATCCTGGCTCTGCCCCATACAGGCTGTGAGACCTTGGACTTTTGCTCAGTCTTCTTGTCTAATCGGGGTATCATAATAGACCCTCCCTCTAGGGTTGTTATGAGAATTAAGTGAGTTAATGCATGTGAAGCCTTTAGAAAGTGCTCAGCAGATGATACGTACTCTGTTGGTGTTAATATTATTTAAAGAAATAATACTGAACAAATAATAGTGAAGGTGGTATGCAAATAGCCAACCCCAAAGTCAACGTTCTTTCTGTGTAGACAATCCTGGATTCCTATTTCAGCTCTGCACTTGCTCCCTATGTGTCCTGGGGAAGATATTGTAACTCTCCAACTCCTCAGTTGATTCATCAGTACAATGGGGAATGAGACGCTTACCTTGCAGAGTTGTGAGCTTAAAAATAGGAGACCTCTCTAGCGTAGTGACTGGCACACAGGAGGCACTCAGGGGCGGCTATTGTGATGCCATTGGCATTGTTTGTGCTGCTACAACTACCCCATGAGCCCCCGAGGGAAGGGACCGTACTTGGTCATCGTGGGTGCTAGATGTGCCCAGCATGGGGAAGATGCTAAACAGACTCAACAGGGATCTGTTGTGAGCTGAGGAACAGGCACCTAACGGTGAGTGCGAGGCAGCGGGGGGCTGCTGCCTGAGGAGCTCAGGTTGCTTCAGGGAGAGACACCCAAGGGCGGACCAGGAGAAGGATGACATTGGGATTTCAGGCTGCATGGAGCCTGAGGCTGCCTGTTCGGAGGAAAGCGTGGAAAGAGACAAGGCAAGGAGGGTGTTTGAACGTGACTGAGGCCCCTCCTTACCCCTACTGGGCCACGAAGTTTGCGGCCTGCCCTCCCGGGGCCTGGTGACAGGTGATCTGTGAATCTCCGCAGGGCCTGCCCTCCCACCCCGCCCAGGGCATCACAGCTGAGCTCTTTGTTCCCAGTGGGACCAGGGTGGCTTCGGTCTGTCCTCCTCCAGTCACGAGAGTCACCTGGGCTGTGACGGCCCTCAGTAGGAGTCTCTAGGAGGCTGGCACCATGGCCAGCCAGGCATGAGTTCTACAAGGCTGACAGGAGAAAGGGGAGGCTCTTGAAGGCCTGATGGGGAAAAAACTACCAGGTCTCCTGACCCTTGGCCTGAGGGAATGTTGCCTGCAGGGTTGGGGGCAACTGAGGGGACAGTTACTCTCTGGTGTCCTGGAGCTGATGGCCTTG
Source organism: Physeter macrocephalus (assembly GCF_002837175.3). Lineage (NCBI taxonomy): Eukaryota > Metazoa > Chordata > Mammalia > Artiodactyla > Physeteridae > Physeter > Physeter macrocephalus. The sequence goes on from NC_041221.1 coordinate 131,688,741, forward strand.
GGACTCTAGTGACCTGAGTGTGTTGAGAGGCTGCTTTTGAGTGCTCCAGAGCCCCCCTCACAGGCAGAGAAAGTGAGGGTTCTGACCCCTGGCCTTGAGACTGCTGATGCCAGAGGTCCCCGTATGGCTGTGCAGGAAAACCCAAGAAGGGACCAGGCCACACTGTTGTAGCCACCATTCTGGGGCTCTGTGGGGTCCATGGGCTGTGCTTGTGAAATTATACTTTTTGCCCTCACAGTGTGCTTTGTGGGAGAGGATTATTCTAGACCCTGATACTTTCTTGTTTTCATTTAGTGTGTCCCCAGTTTTATCCCAGTTTTATATATCAGTATGTTCTCTCAAGTGGATGGAGAGTGGCCATCTCTATGTGGGAATAGTAATAATAATCAAAGGATGGTATTGCTAGTTGTATTACTACTACTACTGTTAATTCAACATTTACTAAACTCTCCCACAGCTTTACCTGTGCTACCTGTGAGCCATGGCAGGTAGGTGCCAGCTCCATTTTACAGATGAGGAAACCGAGTTGCAGAAGCCCTAACTGACTTTTTTTTATTAGTTGTTGATATTATTTAAAGGAATCATCATATACAGCTTAGTAAATGGACTCAAACTCAGGACTTTCTGATTCCAAAGTCCATCTCTTAATCTCTTTTAATAGCTTTTCTTTTGGTCTTCATCATATTGTGGTGAAACAAAGGCAGGGAGGATTAAATTTCATTTTTATTCTGGACCTGATTGTCCTCAGAGCAAGGACTGTGTGTTGGAATGATTCTGGCACTTACCCCTTCCCCTCAGGCCAGTGGCCACAAACCCGTTGCCATCCTTGTAGGCCAGGTCAAGTGCAGCGGCTGGTCAGGGCTCTGCTGAAGCTTTCCCTCTGCAGATGGGACCCCCGTGATGATAAAGCCCTACCCGGAACCTGGCCTGGGTCTGTGATGAGGTGTCTAGAAAGGCTGCTGTCGTGGCAGCGGGCACTCGGGGCTGTCTCCCTGGCCAGCAGCGTGGCCTAATGTGATTCCCTGTGGCACCTTCCTGGGAGACCCCAGACAACCTCTGGGGGCATATGGCTGGTCTCTGTCCCTTTGATACCAACTCTGGAGTCCTGTATAGTCATCAAGTCAGAGAGGATGTTGTGATGTATGTGATAGAGTGAGGTTTGGTTCTCCTCTCTGATGAGCCCCAAACTTCCTGTGTGAGGCTGAACCGGTCATTCCTACCCACACCCCCTCATTTCCTGGGTGTCTGCCTCTTTCTCTGTAAAGTGGGGATGGCGATCCCTGTCCAGCCATGGACCCAGGGTCTCTTTGAGGACTGCTGAGGTTAGTTAGTGAAGGGTTTGTCTGCTCTAAATCTAAGAGGGTATGTGGTTGCCTTTAGACACACCCTGGGAAGCCTTCCTTGACCCACCCATTGGGTTAGAGGCTGTGTGTCCCCAGCCCCCATATGTCCTCTGTTAGAATTGTCATCACACTGCAGCAAAACTGCCAATCTGTGGGGTTGTGTCCCCCCAGTCTGAGAGTTCTTGAGGGAAGGGACTGTGCCTTGATCACCATTGATGGCACAGAGCTGGCACTCGGTAAATATTTGTAGAATCAATAGATGATTGAATTAATCCATCTCCAACTGGGGGAATTGGCTGGATATGCTTGTGAGTCTGTTCTGTTCTCTCAGTTGTCAAAGAACTTCTTTAAAGAAAGATTAGGAAAGTGAGGAATCAATTAGATATGATGTTTCCTTAATATTCTCTGAGTAGTCTATGGGTAGATCATGTGTGGCTTGATCCAGCATCCAGACTGTCTCCATGACAAGGGTTCTTCCTCCCCATTCCTTGGTTCCTTTCAGTGAAGCTAGTCCTAGTCTCAGGCCCCACATGGTGAAAAGATGACTGCAGCAGCTCTTTCCCCACATCCTCTCTTACTTGATCCAGTGGGAGAGATGGGGAATCTTTGTCCCAACATTCCTAGGAGGTCCTGGGTCTCAGAACTCTGATCGGACTGGCTTCGGTCATGTGCCCTCTCCTGAACCAGTTGCTGGCCAGGGGAAGGCCATGCACTGATTAGCTTAGATGAGACTTTTGCTCCACCCTAGGTGGAATGAGAGTGTGGGAAGGATGGATCCTCCAATAAAATTAAGGCTGTTGCTGGCAGAAGGGGAAATGGATATAGGGGAAATAGAAGGAATTTCATCATAGGGAGCATCTTATGTTTAAAAACAAAATCTGCATTAGTGCATCAATTTTGGGCCCCTTCAAGTTGAAAAGATGTTTTCCTCTTCAGTTATCTGCATCAGCCCCTGCAGTCCCATGTGTACATATTTAGCAAGGGCCCAGTTGCCCCATAGACGCCGGCTCCCCAGCTTAGCTGGGGACTGGCTGTCGGCCCTGGGCTCTTGTGTGCTTTCTGACTTAAATGTCTCTCAATCTGCATGTCTCACTCATGGGATGTCGACTGGGTGGGACCCTAGAGGTCTTTGTTCCAAACTGCCAGATGAGAAGACCAAAGCCCAGAGAGGCGAAGGCATAGCTTAGCCAGTGTCAAAGCCAGGATCAGAACCAGCTGTCCTGGCCCCATCTGAGCTTTCTTCCTTACACTCTCCTTCCATTCCCCCAGATACCATTTCTACTTTGAGATGAGATTTTAGAGCCATAGATGCAGGAGAGACTCAGGCAGGAGTCTAGATGACTCATTATAGGAGGTTGAGTGCCAGAACAATGCCCTGTAGTACAGCCCTGTCTCCAGATGCAGCCCTGAGCCTGCCTGCCCTCGGGTCCCCAACCCCGGGTCTGCAGCTGGCCTCCAGTCTCCAGAAAGTCAGCAGTTATGTTGGCAGCCTTTGCGTTTGTCATCTCTGAGCTGAGTGATTAGGGTTTCTAAGAGTAACCATTATCTGTGTGCCTTGGGAATGCATGTTTTTCACACATGCAGCCCTTCCAGAAAGCTTTAGCCTGGGGAAGAAGCAGACAGGCTCTACACTGAGGGCAGATACCAGTCATTTTTACAATTGTTTGCAACAGGAGAGGAAACATGAGCTTAACAGTTCTGTTGTGGATGGATCTGGGGGAGAAAGACGAATGAATTGTCAACAGGATGGCTTCTGCTTTTATCCTGGGATTTGCTGCCGTTCCCTGTGCTCCGGCTGCCCTGTGCAGAGCCCCAGGATTTACAGACATTCCTTGCAGGTGTGGGCCTCATTGTGCGATGAGGTCCCAGGGGCTGGGCCGGCATCTGTGGAAGAGAATCTGTCAGGTGTGTCAGGGAGGGAGCACAGTCCTCAGAGGGGAATTTGGAGCAGCTCCCACACTTCCTCATTTGGGGGAGGATCCCCAACCAGGGGCTCAGACCTGAGCGAGCACCCACCAACCTTCTGAGTTGTTTTGAGCCCCTGTAATGTTTTCAAAAGTCCTAGCAACCAGCAACCAAGAGGAACAGCCTTTTCAGCCTCCCGCCAGGAAAAAAAAAAAAAAAAAAAAAAAAAAAAGATCCTGCTCAGAAATGCATTTGCGGGAAGTTTGAAGTTTGAAGCCCTCCAGCTGCAGCCTGGCGGCCTGGGTGGTCGAGCGGGTGGGACGGGTGTCCTCGAGTGGAAGGAGAGTGGAGCACGGCCAGGAAGGTAGCACTTGCGTTTAACAGCAGTGGTGGATTTGCCATCTGGCAGACCTGGGTTCAAGTCTTGCCTCTCGTTCTGAGCCCCCTGCAAGAACTTGGGCAAGTTACTTAGCCTCTCTAAACCTTGATTTACTTATCTGTAAAATGGACATAATACCTAATTGGATATTAAGAGAATTAAGTGAGAAGTTGTATGTAAAGCTCTTGGCACAGTGCTTTGGTAGCATCAACGGAAGTGTTTTTTGTTGTTACTATTAACAACAGTGCTGGTGTCAAGGGTGCCCTGCCCCCCGCCTCCATCAGCACCTCCCAAAAGACCCCAAATAAACACAAAATCTATGTAAAAATACTGTGTTTCTAGACAAGTTCCTAGCCCCCCTCCCCCTTCTAAGCAGATGGCCGCCTTTAAGCTCCTGTTTGGTAGAAATTCTGACTAATATTGATACAGGTAATAGTTTAAAAAGACTCGCCACTTTCCAAATATTAGGCAGCTCTGGGTGTGAAAGGACCCTGGACCCAGGGTGCATGATTCCTGGTTCAGAGACGAGGTATACACACCTGGGATGGTAAAATGTGGGACAGGTAGAAAGACGGGTAGAGAGAAGCAGAAATTGGGGCCCAGGCTGGTTTCCCATACCATACCCCAATAATCAGGAAAGGAAGGCAGGGTGCTGGAAGTCACCACTGGTCAGCCTCAGGGGTCTGTGTGCCTGTCTTTTCATCTGTGTGATGTGGTGGCAGGGCCTCTGCTGACAGTTTGACTCCATCTTCCAGAAAATGTAGCTTGGTCATTCATCCCGCATCTCACAGCCAGGAGAAGCAGAGCTGAGACTCAAATGCAGGCCTGTGCCCCACCCTCCCCAAATATGCTCTTTTAGAGACATGCCCTTGTCAGTTTCCAGGAGCACAAGGTAAATGGGGAGGAGGATGCTACATCTTGACATTCAGGCACTGAGAATGGTGGTCTGGGTCTTCTGCGAATGTCACCATGCCCTGTCTCTGAAGCAAAGTGCCTGGGGAATTGTGGGTCGCACATGGTCTCAGGGTCCCGTGTGTCTGTTCATGCTTGTTACCCCCACTGCAGCAGGCAGTGCCCTGGAGGCACAATCTCTCCAGGAAATCCTGCCAGCCAACACCCTACCCCACCTGGTGGCTGGTGAGACCACTGAGTGGGTGGTCTTCTGTGGTGCCAGTGCCCATGTCGGGGAAGCCCAGGGAGACTGGGGCTAGGAGAAGTCACCCTGGACCCCTCCTCACTCTAGTGTCTGGGTCCCTGACCTCCCAGTTGGGGACATGTTCCACTATTATCATTCCCTTGCCTCTGCGGGCCTCTTCATGGCACTTACTGTGATTGCAATATTGCTTCTAATTGTTTATTTGGTTGACAGCGATCCTGGCACCAGAACCTGCATTTGTTCAGTACTGTATCCTAAGAACCTAGCACCATACTTAGTATTCAGTATTTCATTTCGTTCTTGCTTTATGCCAGGCACTGTGCTAGGACTGGGGGGCATCAGGGAGTACTACAGATGAGTCCCCATCCCCCCCAAGCCTACAGTCCAGTAGTGAATACTGGGAGCTCGACACATGCTGGCTGGACAAGTGATAGAGTGAATGGTCCAGGAGGCCTCCTGGCCAGGAAAGGGTCGTGGGCTCTGTTGGCTTCTCTGGACACTGGGTGGCAGGACTCTGGGGCTCCCTGTCCCGAAGGGGGTCAGGAGCAGAGCTCTGATCTCTTTTGATGAAAGGGGCTGGTGGGGAGCCCAGGACTCGCTTGCCCGACCTGTTGGGGTTTCAGATTTGTTCCATCTGAGGAGTCAATTAATTAGTAATTGGAGCTACCCTTCACCCCGGGCTCTTGTGAGAGTTGCTGGGTGCCCCTCCTTCCCCCCTTTCCATTCGCTCAAATTGAGCAGCCCAGTCCTGTGATATCATTTGAAACCCTGCCAAGAAGCAATTATCATGCTGTTTGCTGGCAAGGATTTGCTGCTGCTCCAGGAGCAGGGGCTGGAGATGGGAAGGCCAGCGCAGGGGAGCCGAGATGTGAGAGCAAACAAAGGTACGGATGGAGGTGCTGCTACTGGTCTTTGCAAAGCACCGAGGCCAGGCAGGAGTGGCCTTCCTCTCCTTGGACCTCCCCTTGCCCCTCCCTGCCCAGACCTACATGCTGCAGGGAAGGCCCTGGGAGGTAGAAGAGAATGGATTTCCTGGGAATTCTTATGGCAGTGTCCAGTTACTGAGCTCTTACCATGTGCTTAGTACACTGGGCTTAAGAGCCCATTCAGTCCTCATAACAACCCTGAGAGGGGGGTGTCAGGAGCCCATTTTACAGGCAAGGAAACTGAGGCACCAGAAACAAAAGGGCTGGCCCCAGATGACCCAGGCAGTAAGCGGTGCAGTAGAATTTGAGTGTCTGGAAAAGCCTGCCTGTTCAGGCGGGTACCCAGTGGAATAAGAAGTGTCAGCCCCTGGGCCCACTGCCAGGTCACGGTGACTTGCTGCGGGACACAGGTCTTGATAAATGGTGGTGTTGCATAATCAGTGGCTACCTCTGCAGGGTGGTTAGGTGGAATCTGGTGGGGTGGGCTGGCCCAGCCCAACTGATGGATCAGAGGCCCACTGCAGTGAGGGGCCCGTCTGGGTGCTGCTGAGGGGCAGGGCCCCTTCCCCATCCTGGGCAGTCGACCCTGTGGCAGGGCCTGGGGGACCCTCATGGAAGCAAGGTCTGTACCTGCAGGTGGAGGTATCCTGATCTGAGGGGACTGGGGGTCCTCTCTCAGTGTCTGGACTCCCCGTGCTCTGCCTTCCCACCTTCTCAACAGGTTTGGGGCCAGCCTGTGGGGACTCCTGTCTGCCCTGTTGTTGACTCATCCTGGGTGGAATTATGTACAGAAATTAGTCAACGGAGGCCATTCCCTGGACCACAGGCAACTCGCTGCGGGCCCTCTGCAGGCACTTTGCCTGCCTCAAGGGTCCTTCTAGGATACGGAGCACTGGCTTCATGGATGTGTTTTTGGGGGAGCAATACAGTTGGAGGCTGATGGCCCGGTCCACTGCCCAGCGGCCTCCCCCCATCCTCCTGACGGAGGAGAGCAAGCTCTGGCCTCTGCTGGCTTCCAGGAAGAGATGGAGACCCTGGAACTGGAGGGGCCGGCACTCAACCCCTTTGCTGAGCACCCTGTGTGCTGGGCATAGTGTCAGTCACTGAGGATTTGGTGAAAACAGCACTTGGGTACAGTTGTGTGAGATCTCCTGGGGTAGGGGCGGGAAATCTAACATAGATGGGTGCAGGCATGAGAAATGCTATCCCATAAGAGGGTTCCTTGTTGATTTCCTTAAGGTAATATGGACACTGGGTGATACTCGTGTAGGGTATATGGTGCAAAAGGGTAGACAGTGATATCTGCATCCCTCTCCCTGTTTCCAACCATCAGTTCCCTTCCCCAGAGGCAACCAGTGTTTCCAGGGCATCCTTTATGCCCTCCCAGAGGCGTGCTCAGTCAAGCATGCAGGGGTCAGTGCTTATGCATGTATCTGATACCTCCAAACTTTTTCTTTTTGTGAATAGCAGTGTACTCCATACGCCAAGCTGCCTGATTGCTTTTTTTCCTTTTAATACTTGGCATATCTCAACACTCATCCTGTATCAGCTCACACAGAGCTGCCTCATTCTTTTTACTGGCTGAATATTATTCTGTTATGTAGCCAGACCATACATTCTTGGACCAGTGCCCCATGGATGGGATTTGTGGCTGCTTCTGTCTTTGCTATAATAAGAGATGCTGCTACAGCCGATGTCTTAGTTAACATGTGCACCTGCAGGAGAAATCCCTACAGGGGATGTGCTGATCGAAGCAGATATGCATTTTTAAGTTTGCTTGATTCCGCCATGTTGCCCCGTCCCACTTTCCCGTCTTGCCAACGGGGTGTGAGTGGCTTGCCTCCCCATATCTCCACCTACGTGGACCAGTATCAATTGTGCTGATCTTTGCCCATCCGATTGATGAAAAGCGGTTTCTCATTGCAGTTTTGATCTGCGTTGATATGGTTGTGGATGACTGAGCTCTTTTGCATGTGTTGAAAGCCACGTGTAGCTCCCGGGCAGGTTTAAGCAGAGGGCCATGTGAGTGGTGGCATGTCTGTCCCTTCACTGGCAGGTTGGCTCTCTCTCCAGAGCCCATTAACCAATGCTCGCTCAGTGACACACGCCAGTCGGGAAGGGGCAAAGGGGACCTGGGACGGGGTTGGCAGGGCCACTCTGCCAAGGGTCGGGTGAGGAGAGGGCTGCCTGTCTGGAGTACTGTGGGGGGACAGGGCATTGATTTCATTTCTCTCTGGCGATGGAGAAGAGAACTTGGACTCTTTAGACAAAGGGAAGAGTCGGGGGCAGCCCTCTCCCTATCTGGCCTGGTGGCCAGTCCCATCCATCAGGAGGCAGGGAGGCAGATGCTATGTTGTGTCGAGAGCTTTCCCACCCTTGGGATTTAGAGCCAGGGCAGCTGCTGTGGGACACCCTGCTCCATGCCGAGCTGTCAGGCTCCAGGCCAGGGCATCCTCGCTGCCCGGAGCTTTCTGTACTGCAGGACCTACATGGTGGGTGAGCCCCACACGTGTCCGTCTAGTGTGTGGACCTGCTCCCGGCCCCTGCCCTCGTGAGCTCTCAGTTTTTAAGGCCTGTTCTCCACGATCTGCCTTCTCCCCTCCGTGCCTCAGGCCCCAGCGCAAGGGCGGCCCCTCCGTACTTCTCTCCTGGCTTCCGCCTGACTCCGGTCTCTCCCGCATTCTCTGTCTTGACCACTGTGGCTCCTTAGCAAACTTTCTCCCCTTCATGGCAGTTCTGGGTGTGACACTGCTCGCCTAGAAGCCTCCATGGATAAGAACAAAGTCCCCCTCTGACAGGCCCCGGCCTCCAGCTCTCCTCTCCAAACTCCGTCTCCATCTAGATCTGCCAACCCACCCTCCCCAGACACATGCTGTGCCTTTTGGCCTCTGTCAGATCTGCTCCTCGGGCCTGGGATCGTCTTGTTTCTTTACTCCACACTCACATCCCCTGAGACTGAGGTCAAAGGCGCTGCCCAGGAGTCATTCTCTGGCCATGGCAACCGGCTCCCTCTGCCCAGGGGCCACTCTGGGGTCAGTCTCCAGGGTCCAAGGGGCTAGAGTGGCAGTGGTAGTTGTGGTAATAATCACAGCCCACACGCACAGTGGGTAGCAGGCGTGAGACTTGAGGTTGTGTGTCTGAGTGCAGAGCTTGTGCCCTTGGACGCTGGAGGTCTAGCCTTGCCCTGGAGGGCAAGAGCTTCCTCCTCAGCCAGGACACAAGCGTTGTCGTCTTGCCTGTCGCTGCAGCCCCGGCTCCCGGCGCAGTGCCCAGCACGTGGTGGGCGCTCCGTAACTGGTGAGTGAGTGCGTAAGGGGATGAGGACCGCTGAAGGTTCTGAGCAGGAGAGTGACAGTCAGAGCCGCCTGGTCACGTGTCAGTGGACTGAAAAGAGGAGACGATTCCAAAGGCGTCTCCAAAGGCCGTTTGGGAGTCTGAGGTGATGAGAGCCTGGGTCAGGGAGGACAGGGCGTGGGAAGGGGCCCCCGCTCTGTCGGAAATCTTCTGGAGCTCTCTCTATGAGCCGGGCCCAGGTCTGCCCACCAGGCTGGGCCCTCTGGAGAGCAGGGACGGCTGCTTCCTCCTTGCATGTCTCTGGCATGGCCCTCGCACGTGGCTAGCACGCAGTAGGTGTCCACTGGGGAGGCGCTGGCTGAGGTTGGCCCCTGAATCCTGGTGCAATCTAGGTGGAGAGGCATTCTCAATGGGCTCTCTGTCACCCTTTCTTCTTTACTACCAGGGATGAGGACCAGACAGAGCAAGACGTAGATGATGGCTTCGGCTTCCGTGGCTTCTTGCAGGGTGACCAAGGCAAGCTGTTTAACTGGTCTAAAGTGATGAGAAGGAGGGTTGCCACAAGGCTCACTGTCTGGAAAGAGCCTAGTGCAGGGTCTGGGTACGGCAGGTGCTTAGCCAGGGGAACCATTGTGATGGTGGTGACGGTGGTGATAGAAGCCAGGCTGAGAGAGGGCTTGGGTCTCGGAACCCTGCCGGAGGCAGATCAGAATGAGGGCGACACGCTGGATCGGCCCCCTGGGGACTGTTGTGTGGCCTGCAACACCCAGCTGTGGTAGCAGAAGGTTGACCCTGCCGCCATTGTCTGCGGCCTCTCAGGTGACGGGCTCGGCAGGACTCGGTAAGGATGGTTATTCCTGTGCCCTCCTGGCCTGTCCAAATAGATGACTGTGTGGTCCTGCCCTCAAGACTGTCCTGATCCCCTGCGGCTCTGGCTATTGGTGGACAGGTTGCCTCAAGGCTGGCATGGGGAGTGGAGGGAAACCACTGACAATCTGGGGACCTGGTGCTTGGCCAGGACCTGCACTCAGCCCCGTGCAAGGCTGATGTCACCGAGTGTGAGTCCCGTCACCAGGCACAGGGGTGATGAGGGGGAAGGAAGGTCTTGGGAGTCCAGGCAGCGGTTCTTGGCTGGCTTACCTCGATTAGGCTTTTCATGTGAAGGGAAGAAAAGAATCTGCTTGGTCGCAACTGGGGCGTCAGGCTGGAAACATAGTTGGTGTTCCTGGCAATCCCTGGCACTCTCCAAAGCTTATCTGTTGCTTTTCCAAGACACTTCCAGGTGCTGTCTGTTATGATAACAAGTGATGTCACAGAGTTAGCTTGAAATGGGATAAACAAACAGACTAAAAATAAATGGATTTGGGGCGGCTTGGCACGGAATCCAGTGTGCAGGCTGTCACTGCTCAGCCGAGGGGTGAAGGTAGGCACCATCAAGGGCACCCCGACCCCCGGAGCCATGGGGGAGCTGGGGTTGGGTGTGGCTGAGTCCGTCTCCCATCCCCACTTCCGCCGCCATGGAGCTGCGGGCTGCCGGAGGGTGGAGGTGCCAGATGGTGCCTGAGGCCCAGAGGAGGGGCGTGGTGGGCCCGTATGTGAGCAAGGAGGTTTATGCCTGTGTGGAGGAAGCTGGGCCAATGTTTGGACATCTTTATGGTTTTGGGAGTTTCTTGGCCTCACCCAGAGGAGGCGTGGTTGCGTCAGAACTGCAGGTCCCCTCCTCGGTGGCCCATGCAGTGTGAGAGAAGAGCAAAGGGGGCGAATCTGGAGTCTGAGGAAGAATGGGGGAAATAAGACCCCTTTCTAATTCCAGGCTGCTGCTTCAGACCACCTTCTGCCCCATGAAGGGATTTACATGATGTGTCTGGACACTGCTCTGGGTGAGGAGGATGGGGCAGGAGGACGTGAGTCTCACCTGTGCGGGGCTGCATAGGTGGGTACTCATGATGGGTGTACACCTAACAGGAGACCTGGTCAGAGGAAAGGCCCACTGCAGGGCACAGAGAGAAGAGACGCCTGGTGTAGGACCCACTTCCTCTGCCATTGCCAGAATGAGTCTTTGCTTTCATGAGCGACATTGCCACCTGTCCGTCAGTGATGATGCCCTTAGAGATCACAGGCCTGTTTCAGCATTGACCCCAGGATTCCAACCAGTGAACAAGTATTTGCCCTGGTAGTCCTAGGTCCTGCCTCCCACGTTTCTGTTTCTCCTCCTGGCCATGGGGTAGGACCGGGCTTCCCTGTCCCCTGATGTTCAGGGTGACCACGTAAAAACCTGGCATGTGATTAGTCTTACTTTCTCCTTTCCTCTGGCACAGAATTCCAGAGAGTAGCTGGTCTGTCTGCTCAGGCCCCAGAGTGAAGACAAGGCAGGGCAGAAACCCCAGCTGACCAGCAGTGGGTGTGTAGTGTAAAGGAAGAAGTTACTGCAGCACAACCTAGCCCATCCCGATGGTACTAAAGGGGGAAAGTGAAGGGAAAAACCCCGGGCCTAACCTAGAATCAAAACCTAAGAGCTGGGCTTCCCTGGTGGCGTAGTGGTTGAGAATC